>NW_015166434.1:585384-627652 GCF_001447785.1 Gekko japonicus | reverse complement strand
AAGTTCCAGATGCAATGTCCCCTGTCTCAAACTTCCAGACAGAGTGGCAAGAGAGGCTAGACAGCTAAATAGGCACACTGACCTTTCTTCCTGTCTTTACTCTTCTGCCACTGTCCCCTTTGAAATGCAGATTGTGTTCTCAGGGACCATTTCCCCCTTCCTTCTTCTCTCTCACTCTCACAAAGACAAGCTCTCTTCCTGCATCCAGCAAGAGAGATACATGCAGTCCTCTCTTGGCACCAGGAGGCAGATGGGCCTCTCGCCATCTGCTTCCATTGTTTGGTTAGTAAGTTAGTAATCTATTATGTCTCTACTCTGTCCTATCCAAAGTGTACTTCTCAAATGAAGAGAGAAGTATTTCCCTTCTAAACTTGCAACATGGCTCTGTGTAGCTTTGTAAGTAGAGTAACCTGGTAAAGTGATGCTGATGCATTTGTAGCTTTACTTAAGCACTCTGCTGACTAATGGTGACTGGACTAGCAACACCAGTTAACCTCAATAGTCTGCTTATTGCCAGAGACAGGCCTAACAAACCAATACTCTATTCTGTTTCCCTCTGAAGTAGAGCTAAACCACTCAGCCACACTACTAAGCAGAGATACCCTTCACTCTGTCTGTTCTTTTTCTGAGCCAGACCTGCACTATCACTACTCTCTCCCTGAGGCAGAACTGAACTCTCCTGCTGCATTTCCTTCCACTTTCCACCCCCCTCCCCTGAAAAGTGACTCCATGCTGGAACAGCACTCCCATAGGCTCACCTGAGTGGCCGTTTTTCCCTTCAGGGGCAGGGGCAGTCTCCTATCTGTCACAAGGCCCAATAGCAGCTCCATGTGTTTATGTGTGTGGATAGCACAAGGAATAATTCTTCAACCCTGAGACAATCATTGTTATCTCTGTTTTTGCAACCAGCCAGCCAAGTTCCTCTTTATTAATTTTATAGTCCCTGCCCAGAAGGCTTACAGTTGTGAGAGCCAGTTCACACAATTCTTTTAGGTGCAATTTTCACATATTTTCTCGTGAAAAACACAGCTGATGTGGTATGCCTGCAAGCTGCCACGTCCTGAAAAATGCTAATATTCTAATATGTATTTCCTATGCTTTAATATATTCCAGCAAGCCACTCTGAACACCAGTGCCAGATGGCCTCATGCCTGTCATCCTCCTTGTGCCTTGACCTCCTAGAGCAAGATGACCATAGTTAAAATGCTCACTTTTATTGGACCCAGTATGCTGGAAATGTGCAGAAAAGAAGCATGCTTTTGTTTCCACCATAACCTTTTTTACTTCCAAGATAAGTATAGCATGAGGAATTATCACAACAGATTTTGAAGTGTGTGTAATGTGCCTAGTGGGCCCATATTTTGTATTTGAAATGCCACTTGCATACATTTAAATTATGACATTTTAGGAGGTGTGCCCCCCATGTTTATGTAATTGAAAACAGTGATGTGGTGCTATAAAGCAGAATTACTTGTTCATATTACAAAAGACAAAACTAAAAATTCCAGTCAAGCTGTGTTGGATGGGTAGCCTACAAGCAGGGTTGCCTGGTCCCCTCCTCCCTCTAGCAGGGGAATTTGGGGGTATTCCAGGGGTAGGTGGGGATGCCTCTAAGCCCTTCCCCAAGCCCTGCCCTCACGTGCAATCACCGATCCAGCCACCCCTCTCCCTCCCCTCCTGCCAGATTTAAAGGGTTTCAGCTGATCAGCGGGGACCACGTGGACTGCCAATTAGCTGGAGGGCCCTTTAAATCTAGAAGAAGGGATGGAGAGGGGCAGTTGTGAGCCACACATTCAGCTCGCAAAAAGGTTCTTGTGGGGTACATGTTCAGCTCTAAAAAAATCAGCCCCACGTGCCGCGGCCCCCATCCCACTCACAAAAAGACTCTTTAAAGCTGAACTTGGGTCCTGCAGCCACTCTTTCTCTTTCTCCTGCTAGGTTTAAACAGCCCTCTAGCTGCTTGGCAAGCCATGTGGTCCCCGCTGATCAGCTGAAGCCCTTTAAATCTGGCTGGAGGGGAGGGAGAGGGGTGGCTGGGTCGGAGGTCGCTTCTGGGGGTGGGGCTTGGGGAAGGGTCATTGGGCAGGGCTTCCCCCAGTGGCTAGATGGCCAGGGGTGGATTGGAGCCCCCAAAAGCAGGGGAACTGGGGGCTGGCAACCCTACCTTCAAGTAATGTATGGTAGGGGGAAAGAGGAAGTGATGCCACAGAAATAGGCATGGTTTGGGAGTGTGACATGGACATGAGGTTTCAGTGAGGGACAGATTTGGGGGATTATTCCAGAAGTGATAGTGCAGGGTGGGCTGGGGTTCAGGGAGTGCTCTGTAAATGACATCACAGGAAGGGGTGGGTTTGGGAAAATTCTCCAGAAGTGACATTGCAATGTGCCATCATCTGACATTTGATCAGAAATTGACATAACAGGACATGATGTCACTAAGTGACATTATATATCCTTACTCAGCACTGCCTCCCAAATCTCAGATATTTCCTGAGTTGGACCTTGCAACCATACATATGGATGGACAAACAGCAAAAAGCAGAAGCTGCTTGCCCTCTGCTTTTGGCAGAGGGCAAAAGAGGATAAACCATTTACTCCTGTGCAGGTGGTAGCACAAAAAGAGCAGGGGGGAAGAGGGCCCAGTATTTTCATGGGACTCATTCAGCCATGGTTGCAGTACTCAGATAAAGAAGATAGGCCCCAGTCACTCGGAGCATTTGCCCTGCTGAAGGCACGGGAGTCCCGCAGAGTATCCAGGTGCGATCACATGGGAATATCTGGGAGGCGTAGCACTCCCGTGGCAAGCTGCCGAAGCTGTGCAGTAAAAAACTAGCATACCGCATGTACTAGCAAACGCTTTGCCACGAGCCACCTATTGAAGCCTCCCGGTGTGACCGCGCCGGTGCGCGACTTCCTCTCCCATCGTCCTTTTTGCTGTGGGGATGCCACCGTCACATCTGATCGCATAATAGCGCATCAGAATGCAACGGTGCAAATAGCCGCGCTTCCCCCCTGCGTTTTCCAGCACGTCTGCCCGGGGCCCCAGTAGGCAGATCCAGCAAGGGCTGTTACAGTTTTCCTGGTAGATACTTAACAATGCCAAAAGAGGAGGAGGAGGAGGAGGAGATTGGATTTATAACCCACCCTTCACTACCCAAAGGTGTCTCAGAGCAGCTTACAAACTCCTTTCCCTTTTTCAAGAACAGCTGTGCCAGAATTATGGCTTGCCCAAGCTCATCCAGCCAGGTGCATG
Organism: Gekko japonicus; assembly: GCF_001447785.1. Taxonomy (NCBI): domain Eukaryota; kingdom Metazoa; phylum Chordata; class Lepidosauria; order Squamata; family Gekkonidae; genus Gekko; species Gekko japonicus. The sequence goes on along the minus strand of NW_015166434.1, from coordinate 624,399 downwards.
TGGAGGAGTGGGGAATCAAACCCATTTCTCCCAGATTAGAGTTCTACTATAGCATTCCAAATACAAATGACAGTAAATCTATTGAAAATGTTGAGGTTTCTGTTCTGATACAATATCTAAGGAAATAAGTGAAGCAAATATATTTTTTTCAGCTACTGTCTCAGCTAGGATTGGGTGACCAGTGAGAGACTGGAGGAGTGGGGACATTGGGGGGGGGGCAGCTATAGGTGATGGTATGATGTCACTTCTCATTTTTCCCCCAGAGCAATTTACAGCAATTTCTAGAGAGGATTGACATCACTTTCAGGTGTTTTCCAGAAGTGATGCCAATCCTCTTTAGTAATCATAAAAAACTCCATGGTTTTACCATAGAGTTTCTAGTGATTCCTAGAGAAGAGTGATGCCACTTCCAGAAAAATACCAGGAAGTGCTGTCACACCATCACCCTGAAGTCCATTAAAAAAAAATCACCACAACTTTGAGCAGCAGTGGGAAATGAGACTGAAGTGGGAGATGCCCTGCCTTTGCCAGGGGACTGGCAACCCTAGTCTTGGCCCATTTCTAATTTTTACCTGAGCTTTTGAGAAGACATGAAGAGCTATCTTGTAGCAATGGTTGTTCTCAGAATATCAAGTTTAGGACTTCCAACCTGACAGTATATGACAGGAGAAAAACCAAAGAAGCCCAAATCTGCTTTATTGTGTTATTTTTCATTGTCGGAGTAGTTCATCCTGCCCACATATGAGTGACCCAAACCACCTCTCCATGAATTTCTGAAAATGACCAACATACAGGAAGATCCATAGCATTTTGTAATGTTTATTGTAAATAAGATAAACATTTACAGAATCAAAAAATTTCATCTAATATACTTTACTGAAAGGAGCAGCAACTTGTGAATGCAGTTTAGCAGAAGTGGAGAACAAAGCCACTTTCATTTAAAGCTTTTGTTTCCCATTCTTTTATGCCCAAGTAATTCTACAGCACTTTCTATTTTTACACATCACAGCGCATTATATATACAGAGCTATAAAACAATATCTGACTGCTTAATCTTGATATGTGATATGCTTAATCTTGATATAGTGTTAATGCAAGCATAATAAAAAAGATGGAAAGATGGTGAGCTTTTAAACTTTATTTCATAACAGAAAGTTGAGTTTCATGTACAAAAAAGCGGCATAACTAGGGTTGTTTCATTGGCTAGTAGTGAATCAGTTAAATCTATTACCACTTAAAGCTAACAGGCAAACCTTGGGAAAGCCAATAGATTTGCCTCTACAGGCCTGAGGGACATTAAGAAGTCAGTGCACTATGAAAGATTAAGGCCGTACAGTACTTACAGGTTAAACCATGGGACCTTCTTTAGCCAGATGGAACATTGAGTTGACAGATATATTTGCCTTAGAAGATCTTGAGACAAATTTATTATTGAGACAACTGACTGTTGATTTTAATTTGCATTTTGTATGTTTTAATCTGTTGTAAATCACCCAGTTTATCCATACTTTTTTTTTTTTACAATTCTGACAAATAATAATAACTGCCACAGTATGCACAGTTTTAAAGACATGGTGAGAAGATTCTTCACATTTCAGTGTCAAGCTCAGGCTAACTTTCTTTCTTTAAGTCCTGTTTTTCTTCACCTTCACTTGTCATTTTGGATCCCTTTTTTTTTAGCCCCCTGTAGGGGATTTTTTTATTGCATTTTCTATAAACTACAAAGAAACAATAAGGGAGGAGAGTCAACAAACTACAGGAGAAAGTAAAGAAAACCACTAAAAACCGAAGAGATGGAGATCATACATTACTTGAAATACAACAGCATTTTTTAACCATTACATTTTTCTTTCATTTTTTGGCGTTGAGAGTATGATCAATTCCAACAAATCTGACTATATGAAGGGCTATAAAAGATCATAGAGAGAAAAAACCCCGCTAAGGCAGGCTTCAGAAAACATTAGCATCTCATTTTTTAAAAACTTTTTGTTCCCCAAGTGACAATCAAATTTATTTTTTGGGGGACCACCCAACATCTTAGAGTCCAGTCCTCATCAATAAGTGTACTTGTTGTCTCATCTTCTCTTCCTCTTTTACAGTCTTCTTCCTCATTATCTTCTTCCCTTGTTGATCCAAATTGTTGCAGCAGACATTGGCCAGTCTTAAGGATAGAGTTCATTCTTCCCTTTTATCGCTTTAATCCATATGTCTTCTGGAGAATCTAACCACTCTTTCACCGGGCAGATTATCATTTTTATATTTTCAGGATATGTCCATAGATCACATCCCTTAACTTTAAGTATCGCTTTTAATCTGCAAACCAGTCTCTTAACGACATACAGTCCATTTTAGATTCTCCCCTTTATCCATTTGGCGTTTTAGAAGCTGATTCTCGGTTGTTGTCTTTCAGTTAAAACTGCTATGCAACATAGTCCTAATTGAATATCATTGTTAGCCAGCAGGGGGCACCCATTTTCTATCAGAAGAGTCTATTATAGAGTCAGGTCACATGGCCTGGTTAGCTGAATTCCCACTTCCTGAAGAAGGCTTAGATTTCATTCTGCTTTCTTCTGCACCATCTTTAAGGATGTTTATTGTTTTGTAAAATTGCCAAAGGTTTCTAAAGTCCACAGTATCGCCCAAAAATCCCTCGACAGCTCTTCATTATACTCCATTTATGCTTAAATCTCTGTCCCCCACCCCTTACAATGCTTCAAACTTTGTTTTGGTGCAGGTTCCCCCCCCCCGCTTATTAAGGGGAGGACTTTCCACCATTTGTTTGGATTCAATGCTTCAACAAACTCACAGTTCAATGTGATTCTCACCATTTTGTCTCAGGTAAGGTTAATTTCACCAGATCTCCACATGCTTGTCCCGGTCAGTGGCTCCTGTTCCATGTGGAAGCAAAGCAGCAGGACCGTCAGGGCAGAAGGAAGCCTCAATTTACCGGCTGCGTGCTGGGGGAGAGGCAACCCTTTAGCACCCCATGGCTAGGAACCCTTCACAAGGGCTCTGGGGGGTGCGCACAGTCGCACCCCCTCCCAACCATCAGCTCATGGCTCGCATTCCTGGGAGCACCCAGGGGAGGCGGCCAACATTGAGTCGCCAAAAACCAGAAGCCGTCATTTTTTATTCCTAAGGGGGGTGTATGTTGTTGGAGCACATGGGAGTAGAGGCTGTAACTTTCCTGAAGAAGCGCCCAAAGTTGGTTCCATTGGGACTGACGTTGGAGTATCTCTCTGCCTGCCTAGTTTAGATAGGGCACCATATATCTGTTGCCATAGTTGTTGCCGTAGTAACGCCAGGGGTAGGTGGGATGTGGATGGATGTGGAATTTTATGCTTTTACTTGTATCTTGTAATGTCCCACACATTTCCTCAGTCCTAACAAAAGCTCTTGAACCCACAAAATCATATCTCTAATAAAGCATTACACTGCCAATAGTGTTTGTGGAGAGTGAATTAGCTGGGGACCTGACATTCAGATGCAAAAGAAAAGAAAAAAGAAAAATGGCCTCATATTTATGTAGCAGAGAATTCTGTGAAATAATTGTTATGGTTTGCTCCATGCAATAGGCAATTCAGGTAGCTCTCCGGGCCCTACAACTACCAAAGAGCCGACTAAGTCAGAAGAGTCAGAGATTATCAGACTGTGAACTTCCATAGTTTCTAATGAACCATTGTCCTAACCATCTTTCTTAATTCAGTCAATGCTTATAGAGGAAGTCGTCAGTGGAGAAAGTAAAGTGGCATCTAGGGCTTCCAGCAGGGGTCTTGTTGTAGAAAAAGAGCTGCCAGAGCTCATTAGCATAACTCATTAGCATAACTTATTTGCATATGCCACGCCCCCTGACATCACCGGAAGTGACAGAAGGCCACACCCCCTGACATCACCGGAAGTGTGTCAGAAGGCCCGGCTACTTACCCTCCTGCTTCATCCTCATTCCCAAACGGAATGAGGATCGAAGCAGAGGGCGGGGTAAAGAAGGGGCGGGGCTTCACCACGTGACCGCCCCGCCCCCTAGAGGTTCTCTTCCGGAGCTCCGTACCTGAGAGCTCCCCCCCGACTAGAGCCCTGGCTTCCAGGCCAGCTAGGGCTTCCAGGTCTCCTTCCATATCAGGAGACCACCCAATGACAACACTTGACCCCTATGGTAGGGCAGTGGGGAGAAAAATCAGCTAAAAAAATGCTGTTGTGTTGACAGCATGATGCCATTTCTGGGTAAACCTGAAAGTGACATAGAATCATAGAGTTGGAAGGAGCCATACAGGCCATCTAGTCTAACACCCTGCTCCATGCAGGATCAGCCTAAAGCATCCCCAACAATTGTTCGTCCTCCAGCTGCTGTTTGAAAACTACCAGTGAAGAGGAGCTCACCACCTCCCTAGGCAGCCAACTCCACTGCTAACTACTCTTATTCCCCCCCCAATATCCAACCAGTACCTTTCTGCCCATAATTTAAACCCATTATTGCAAGTCCTATCCTCTGCTGCCAACAGAACCAGCTCCTGCCCTGTTCTAAAAGGCAGCCTTTCAAATACTTAAGGAGAGCAATCATATCCCCCCTCAATCTCCTGTTCTCTAAACTGATGTTCCAGACTGAACATTCCCAAATCCCTCAGCCTTTCTTCATAAGGCTGATCTCCAGGTCCCTGATCATCTTCATTACCCTGCTCTGTACCCACTCCGTTCTGTCCACATCCTTTTTGAAGTGAGGCCTCCAGAACTTCACACAGTATCCCAGGTGCTGTTTGACCAGTGTGATGTAGAGCGGGACTATGACAGCTTGTGATCTGGATGTCATGCCTCTGTTGATGTACCTAGAGACTGCATTAGCCTTTTTTGCTGCTGTATCACACTGACTGCTCATATTTAGCATACAGCCCACCAGTACCCCAAGATCTTGTTCACACACACTGATATCCAGAAGTGTGTTCCCCATCCAGTATGTGTGGATTTATCTTTATCTAAGACCTAATTCTGCCATCACAAGGGACAAGCCTCTGCTTTGGCCCCTGTGCCCACTCAGATACCTAAAACTAACCTAAGCCTTTACCATAATCCTGAAGGAGAATGTCATTTCCTTTTTCGGAAAGGTGAATGCCATCGCTCCTGTACAGATCTGGGCAATCAAGCCAAAACTGGGGGTGAGGCAAATAGTGACCCAACCTTCAGAATATTCCAGAGCTCCACGTTGGCCTTGTGCCGAGCAATGTCAATCCCCTTGGGATCCAAAGCGCTACTCCATATGAGGGAAGGAATCATGGCAGACCATACAATATTGACTTAGAGCAATGGGATCAAATATGGAAGAAAAATATAAAAATTACAAAAGCTATAGCCTATAAGGAAAATGTATATAAAATGTTTTATAGATGGTATCTAACACCAGAGAGGTTAGCAAAATATGACAGTAAATGCTCAAATAAGTGTTGGAAATGTGAAAATAAGGTGGGTTCATTCTATCATATATGGTGGCACTGTGAAATAAGTAAAAAATATTGGATATGGATTCATGAAATTATTCAAAAGGTGATAGAACTCAATAAAGATGATCACTATCTTATTGTATACTTAACAACTGCAGCCAGAATCTTATACGCCAAATATTGGAAGACACCTGAGACACCCACAAAATAAGAATATATAAACAAAGTGCTAGAGCCAGCTGAAATGGACAAACTGACTTTATTGATGAAAGGTCTTCAGGACTCTACATTCCAGAACACTTGGATACGATTTTACAGCTGGTATAATAAATATGCTAAGACAGACACAATTAAAAGACGACTTACAAGATAAAGTATATGTATAACCCATCAAGATAGAATTGTAATGATATGTACTCACACTATAGTTTTTGATTTCTTTTTCATATGAGTTTTTTTATGTATCAAAGAAATTATTGCTTCTTTCCATGAATCCGGAATTTCTTCATTGTACATAATATTATTACATATATCCTTTAAAGGGGACAATAATTGTTCCTCGAATGTAAGGTAAAACTCTATTGGGAGTCCATCAAGTCCTGGTGCTTTGCCTTTGTTTTGTCATTTCAATGCCTCCACCAGTTCCATCATGGTGATTGGCTGATTAAGTATTTTCCTTTGATCTTCTGTAAATTTCTTTGGTTGATGTATTTCTAGGTATCCCCTTATCTGTTCTATATTTATATCTGATTTTCTATAAAGATCTTTTAAAGAATTTTCTACTATAGTTTTCATCTCTTCGAGTTTATTTGTTTCTGTTCCATCTTGGTTGTTTAAGATCTTTCTATAAGATTTCTCTTTTTTACCCCTTCGGGGGTTTCAAAAAAAAAAAAAAGATTTCTTTTTTTGATGCCGGATTTTATAGGCCAGCCATTTTGTTGGTTTATTGGCATTCTCAAAGAAGTTTTGCTTGGCAAACAAAAGCTTCTTAGCTAATTCTTGCTTAAGTAAACAATTAATCTTGTGTTGTAGTAGCTTATGTTTAGATTTCTTATTTAAAGATACTGATTGGGCCATCATTTTCCCTTCTTGGATCTGGATTTCTTTTTTAAAGTTGGCATATTCTTGCTTCCTTTGTTTGTTTATTCTAGCAGATTATTTTATCAATTGTCCTCTGGAGAATGCCTTACAAGCATCCCATACCACTTTTATAGGCATATTAGGTTGTATGTTTTCCCTAAAAAAAGAACTTGATCTTCTTTCATTTTATTAACAAATTTGCCATTTTTCAAAAGAGATGTATTCAGTGTCCATCTACTTTTAGGTCTCATTTCTTTTAGTTCTAAAGTAATGGGTTTATGATCTGCATATGTTCCAGCTTCAATATCTGCTTCCTGTAAGTCTTTAATAACCATACTCGATATCCAGCACATATCCAATCTAGACCATGAGTCATGTCTGGCTGAGAAATATGTATATTGTTGTTTAGTGGGATTTCTTACCCTCCAAGCATCCACTAATTTCAGTTCTTCCAGGAGTTGATACAAAACAGGTGGAAATTCATTACCTTCTCTCTTTCCCCCCTGTATATTTGTTTTCCTGTCTACCTTTTTGTCAAAAATCGCATTATAATCCCCTATAATACATATCTCCTGGTATCTTGTTGTGTAATCAAGTTTTGCCATTTTTTGTAAAAAATTTCTTGATGTTGGTTTGGAGCATTCTTTTCATTTGTCTTTGTATTGCAACCATTAAAATTCTTCCATCTCGTGATGCATATATTTGTTCAGACTGAAGGTGATTTTTTACAAATGTAGCCACTCTTCTTTTCTTTTTCTCCTTGTCACATGCTATGAAAATTTTGCCAAGCCCTTTTATTTGTAAATGTTTTTCATCCACTTTCTTAATATGTGTCTCTTGAAGACATGTAATATCCAGTTTTTGCTTTCTAAGTTGATGAAATATTCTCCTTCTTTTCTGTGGTCCATTTAATTCATTCACATTCACCGAAATAATTTTAATTTTACCTCTATCCATCATGTTTCCGGTTCTGTTGTTCCTGTTTTTCTCTTGTCAGTTGCCTTGCATTGACTGGTGATTTCCTTGTTGTTCCTGGTCTTCTTGTTCTCTGTGATTTCTCGCTAATTGTGTCACACCTTGTAGAGTTTCTTTTTCTTCCTCTTCTTCTCCTTCTCCCTCTTCCTTCCCTTCTTGTTCTGTTGCGAGTTCGTCTCCATAGGTTTTAAGGAAGTCTTCTGCCTTAAATATTGATGTTATTCTAAGGTTTTTACCTTTGAAAGTGAAAATCAGACCTTCAGGTAGGAGCCATCTATAGTTTATAGTATTGTTCCTCAACAATGTTGTCAAGTTAGTATATTCTTTCCTCTTTTTTCTAACTCTCCATGGAATTTCTATTAGAACATTTATTTCTGTCTCTTTCATCATTAATGGTGTGGCGTTCACTTCAGTATCTTGTCTCTAACAGCCCTCTTATGGAAACAAATCTGCACCTCTCTTGGTAGTTGGAATCGCCTTGTGTAAGGTGAGTTCATTCTGAAGGCTACATCAATTTCTTGGGTAATCTTGTCTACTTCTTCCATGTTCATATGTTCTGCTAATAATTTCGCCATTTTATTGGTGAGATCTTCATTTTTTTCCTCAGGCATGTCTTGAAATCCTAATATGAAGGCAGCCCTTTCCACCTATAATCCTATAATATCTTGTTCCAAAGTAGACTGTCTCTCATCTGCATCTCTAATCCTTTTTTTTTAAAAAAATAAATTTATTTTGAGTTTTCCAACTTTACATATAGTCATGTTACAGTTGCATACCTTTGGGGGTTAAATCAACCCTTTTCTTCATACCATTTTATGGCCTTTTGCCATTTCAAATTAAATTGTTCTTCTGTTTTACCCGCTAAAAACATATTGAGCTTATCCATCTCAATTACTTCATAAAGAATATTGATCAAATCGTCCCTACTCGGTAGCTTATCAGACTTCCAATTTTTGGCAATAGAAATCCTAGACATTGTAATGACATATACAATAATGCATTTCTCGTTAAATTTTAGCCCGTCGGGTGTGACGTTCAGTAGAAAGATCTCTGGTATCAACGCTAAGTCTTTCCCTGTGATTTCTTTTAGCATCTGTTTAACAATTTTCCAAAATTTTTGTATTTTTTCGCATTTCCACCATATGTGGAAATACGTTCCGATATTATTTTTACATCTCCAGCAGATGCCTGAAACATTTGTGTACCATTTTTGCAACCTATCTGGCGTCCAGTGCCACCTATTTATCATCTTTATTATATTTTCTTTATAGGAAGTTGCTCTCAGTAACTTAATTGATGTCCAGGTTTTTAACCATTCCGCCTCCTCTATATTCCGACCTAGATCTTTTCCCCATTTGGTTATTGTCGGTTTTTTCAGGTCCTCTTTTAGTTCTTCTTCTAATAAGAAGTTGTAGATTTTTTGGATCATTTTTTCTTTCCCTTTCAACCATATCTTGTCTAATTGTGTTTCTGCATTATAAAAGTCTATTTTTTTATCTTTTGTAGTGTAAGTACCTCCGAGGTACTAGTTTTTTACCCCGCATCTTCGGCGGGAAGCCTCGGGTGCGCCACGGAGCTCTATGCTTCCCAGATGTGGCAGTGAGATCGTGCCTGGAAAATCCGCCTATCTTCCGTCCCTCTAGCGTGCCTAATGCTCCATGTGACCGGGGCCATAGTTTCTCATAAAAGGCTTCAATATTCTCCTTTAACTATTTAGGAAAGTTTTTCTCATCACCTTCAACATCTCTCAAAATTTTAATATGCCTTTTTTTTTTCTCTTTCTGTAATTTGTATGCCAACCATCTGGTGGGTTTATTAGCATTTTCAAAATAATTTTGTTTTGCATAAGTAATCTTCTGGGCGGTTTCCTGTGTTAACAAACAGTTCATTTGATGTTGCAGTAGTTTCAATTTCACTCTTAACTGTTGAGTTGAAGGATTCTTTTTCATTTCCTCTTCTTGTTTCTTGATTTGTTCCTTAATTTGTATAAACTTCTCATTCTTTTGTTTTCTAACATGTGCTGCTTCTTTGATTATCCATCCTCTGGCATAAGCCTTAAATGCATCCCAAACAATTCTGATAGAAATATCTGGCTGAATATTTTGTTTAAAGAACATCTGAAATTCCTTTTTACTCTCTGTTACAAATTTCTCATTCTTCAAAAGAAACTTATTTAAAGTCCATCTGCTTTTGGGGGGGATATCTTGGAGTGTAAGTATAATTGGATTATGATCTGCAAAGGTTTCTGGGAGTATTTCCACTTCTATAAGGTCATTTGCAATTGTTGACGATATCCAAGACATATCAATTCTTGCCCAGGACTTATGTCTCACTGAGTAGAATGTAAAATCTTCTTATTCAGGCTTCTCACTTTCCAGGCATCCACCAGGCTATATTCTTCTGCCAGTTGTACCTTTTTTTGTTTTCCAATTTTTTTTTCTGTCTAAAAGTCTATCAAATACTTTATTATAGTCTCCAATCAAACAGATCACATCAAAGAATTATAAAGCATTTCAGGATAGAGGTATTCTTTCACATATGTAACTATACCTCTTTTTTTCCTCATCAGAAGAGATAAAAACCAAATCCTTTAATTTCCAAGAATTTCTGGTCTGATTGTTTTATATGGGTCTCTTGTAAGCATATAATATCCAATTTCATCTTTTTCAATTGCTGGAATATCTGTCTTATTTTTGGCTGTGCATTTAAACAGTTGACATTTATTGAAATTATCTTCATTTTTCTTCTATCCATCTTGAGGTTTTGTGTCTGTGTCATCTTTACTTCTGTATTGGAATCTTGTGACTATTTGGAATGGTAGCAGTTTTGTTGTCTTCCTAGTAGCTTTAGATTTTCTAGTTGTCCCTGTTGATCCTTGTGCATCTTGGTCTTCTTCTTCTGTCGTCCCAGGTTCTTCCTCTTCCATTTCCAATTAATCTTTGTGAGTTTTGATAAAATCTTCTGTCTTAAATGTTGAGATGATTCTGGAACTTTTCTCTTTAAAGGTGAAAAGTACACATTTGGAAAGAGCCATCTATATGCAATTTCATTTTTTCTCAAGGTAGATGCTAAGTCCATATGTTCTTTTCTCTCTCAGTCTCCATGGGATTTCTTTCAAGATTTTTATCTCTGTATTTTCAACTTGTAGGGGAGTTACACCTGCAGATTATATTTTCATCTTGTTTTTTGGAATATCCTGAAACCTTAAAATATAGGCAGCTTTGTCCAATTCTAACCTAATAAGGTCTTCTTCCATAGAATTCTGTTTGAAGTTCATTGATTGTAACTTCAGTTCCATCTTTTCTGCCTTAGCTTCCATCCAGAATTTCTTGTTTATTTTCTTTAAGTTGGTTTTTCACTTCAAATTGGGATTCTATTTTCTGTATTAAAGAATCTAATTTAGTCTGTATTGGTTCCACAACAGCTGAAACAGGTGATTGCACTGCTGTTGTGATTTCAGCTTTAACCGTTGTGGCCATTGAGTCCTGAATTATTGATTGCAAGTATTTTAATGATACTTGTCTCAAGCTGGAAGCAACAGATTTAGCTACTACAGGGGATGTGCCCTGAAATTTCTTTTTTGGGTCTAAACCACTAGTCATGTTAAAAGTGCCTCAGTCCCTTTTCCAATAAACAACTATAAAGTCAAACAGTTGTTATATTTGTATAACAATTCTTGTTATAGTCACACAATATTTAAAAGCTTTCCCAGTAGTTCCCAGTAGATCAAAGGAAATTATCAGTTGTATATAGTACACTGGGTACACAATATACTTTCAAAGACAGTTATAAAGCCAAAAACCTTTCCCAGTGTCTCAAAAAGAATTATCATCATTTACAAATAAAGTTGGCACAAAACCTAACTCTAATCACTTACACAGAGACAAAACCAAACACTGCTGGATTTATAGTTTATGTTTTGGAAAGGTGGGGGGTGAAAAAAGAGGAGTCAGTTCCAAGGTTTTTTCAAGTTCTTTTCTCTCTTGTCTTTCAGAAAAGATCCAAAATAGGTGCTTATGTTATAATCCACTAAGTATTAATTTAAAATATAAAGAAAAACCAGTTAGGAAAACCTTTTATAAATCCACGTAAAGGAAAAATAAATCCAGGGGAAGGAAAAAATAAACACCCCCAGAAAGTGAAGAATAAAAAATAAAAAATTATCCAACAAACTTTTATAATCCACAGTAGGGTCTTTAAAAAATAGATTTAACTGTTGTTGTGTACCCAGAGAAACCACGCATGCGGTCAGGTCCGCACGTGGCCATGCAAATGGCCCAAGCTTCACTTCCTGAGACAATAGCCTGAATGGATCCTAGGTCGCACCTATCAGATGGCTAGGATCCAAGAACTGACCTATAAAACTTGGGGACACTGTCAATATCCTATCACAGGTGTGGGTGTGTGTTTGCGTATGGTTTGCTACGGGGATATAAGCTGGCCTCTGGCCCGGCTACTGCATCTCAAGTTCTCATGTACATAATAAAGTATGAGCTGAAATCACTCCTCCATGCATCTGTCTCAGTACTTTATAACTTTAAATCCAGAAAAGTAGTGATAGATCCAATAGGTAAAGCTTTATCCATAAAAGAAAAGAAACAATATAATAATCCATTTAATTCATAGAAGATGTATGGGGAATATTGTCATCCAGATTAAGGTTTTACAGAGTTTAGGAAACTCTTAAAAGGCTTTTAAATACCAGCTTTCTGCTCAGTTATCCCATAGCAGAGTTTAGTTATTTTTCCTTTCTTTTGTTAACCAGTTAAAGGGGGGGGGGAGGAATTTTTCACCCCTCCGTAATGCCATGTATTGAGACAAAGCTAATACTGGGCAGAGCTCTGTTTCAGAGCAGACACCCAACTTAACCATTGATCCTTTACCTAGCTGGTCAGTCTTAGAACCCCTGATCGTGACTTGTACCTCCTTATCTATAAATCGAAGGTCCCTACTATGCAATGCTCTGCCAGACTGGTCAGTCTTAGACAATGCAACAAGCTCACTTACCCTGAGCTCTCCAAAAAATGCCAGTATGGAGGCTGCATGAAAAAGGCAGGCTTCATAACTTGAAGTGCAGATGGCACTCCAGGTCGCTTGCATCCCTTTAAGCACTGCTGGGGAAATAGGATGCCTCTGGTCCTTCAGAGACCCCTTTTCCTGAGTCCAGCCCTCTAATGTCTTCCTAATTTAGAAGTCACTAGTGACTTCCTGAAAGCCTGAAGCCTTGGACCGAAAGTCAACCCCTGAGGGAGCGCACAGCCAAACCCGCCTCCTTTAAAGAAACACAATAATGGAGCAACTGCTCTACCGTAATGGGCAGACCTTAGGATAGCCTTCCTCTTTCCTAAATTCTTCAAACTGGCAAACTGCAGTTTCGCCTTGCAAGCCTTGGCCCTCCAACCTGCCATAGCTCTGGGGGCATCCATGCCGGCAGATGATCGGCGTCTGGAGCAAGCTGATGAAACCTCTCCATCTGTTCATGTGAGAGAGCATCAGCTACCCTATTATCCACCCCAGGCACACGCCTAGAAAGAAATAATGTGTTGAGCCTAAGGCACCACAGCGTAAATGCATGGACCAGGCACATTACCCTCAGTGATTTGGATGCGAGGGAGTTGATTATGTGGGCCACTGCTATATTGTTGCACCAGAAGTGGACCATGTGATCCACTAAATCATCTCCCCACAGTCAAACTGCCACCAAAATGGGGAGAAAAACTCAAAAAATGTAAGATTCCTAGTCAAGCCGACTGAAACCCAATCCCCAGGCCATTCCTCAGCACACCACTGTCCATGGAAATAAACCCTGAACTGACTTCTGGTTGATGGTAGCACGCTCACAGACTCACCTCCCGGACCTCCCGGGGGTGTCTCCATGCTCTGGCAGATGGAGGGGATGAGCAGGCTCGTAAATCCTCCCAGGAGCCCAGGGAAGGGCACCTGGCCAAGGAGCTTTGAGGGGGTAGCCTCTTCTCTCACCGAATGCCAGAGAATCGAGGCTCCCCCTTGCTCCAGTGGTCCGTCCAGCCGAGAGACCTGATGGTACACGTGAAGCTTGCCAGGTCAAGCACAGGAGATCAGGCATTTGAAATGATGAATGAAGAGGGGTTGGTAGACCAAATATGAATGTGAGTCAAATGAGAACTGATTTTTAAACAAAAAGACACTCCCTACCCGAAGCGGCGAAATAACAGAAGCGAGTGGTGGGAGGGACGCCTCCCATGCCCATAAATCGTTGAGCGAAAGGGGGAGGGAGTGGAAGGAAGAATAAACACAAAATTGCCCAGAAGTACTCACCCATCGAGCTATACAGATAAGCGCATATTCAGAGACTTTAAAATTTATTGGAAAAGGAAACAAACGAGAAAAAGATGGCGGGGAAGAGGGACAGAGACAAAGAGAAATTTTTAAAAGCTAAACTAGAGTCCCCGAAGGTGCCAGAAATGACCAGTGAGATGATGAAGGCGATGAAAGAGGTCATGCGCCCTCTGCTGGAACAGCTCAATGTCTTTAAAGAACAGATGTAACAGCGAATATTACTGCACAACAAAAGGAGCTGCAAGTTGTGACAACAGGCATTACTGTTCAACAAACGCAAATAATGGATTTGATTCAAGTAATGAAGCAGGATGCTGAGAAAGTAAAGGAAATGGCTGAGACAACGCAGATAGTGAGGAAAAAGGTGAAAAAATTAGAAAAGAAAACTGTATCTTTGGAAGATCAGATGCTGCAAGTGCAAATGGATAAGGCTAATATGGTCCTGCGCTTCCAAGGGGTGCCAGAGAAAAGAGGAGAGAATCTTAAAGAACTTATGAGTGAGCTACTTGCCCCAGTAGCAGATATAAAGGTGGATTTGCTACTCAACGACATGGATGTGGCCTACAGGTCATATTCAGGATACATAAAGAAAAATAATCTCCCTGAGGAAATTGTAGTAAGATTCTCGAAGAGGCACGTCAGGGATTCTATCCTGAAAGCAGTTGCTGCGACACCCCTGAAGGTGGGGGTGGGTTTCTTTTACTTGCTTTCAGCTGAGAGAATTCAGCTAAGGATATTTTGTGGGAAAACTGTGTTTAGCAGTGTGTGGAAGCACTTAGAGTTCTTGCAGAGTCCTGGCTGATTGAGTGTGGGAGAGGAACGGGCATTGTTTGACTGGGATTGCCTGTAATTGAGAGGAAGTGGAAGGGGCATTGTTTTGCCTGTGATTGAGTGCCTGGGTGAATTTGAATTTGAATAGCTGCTGCCTGACCTCTGCTGGGGGAGGCCTCTATTTAAGGAAGCACCTTGCCAGAGGCAGAGGAGACCAGCTGAGCTCTGAGCAGGAGCAGGAGAGAGAGCTGTGAGAGAGGTGAGTGGGTTTCTTTTACTTGCTTTCAGCTGAGAGAATTCAGCTAAGGATATTTTGTGGGAAAACTGTGTTTAGCAGTGTGTGGAAGCACTTAGAGTTCTTGCAGAGTCCTGGCTGATTGAGTGTGGGAGAGGAACGGGCATTGTTTGACTGGGATTGCCTGTAATTGAGAGGAAGTGGAAGGGGCATTGTTTTGCCTGTGATTGAGTGCCTGGGTGAATTTGAATTTGAATAGCTGCTGCCTGACCTCTGCTGGGGGAGGCCTCTATTTAAGGAAGCACCTTGGCAGAGGCACGAGCCTCTGGCACGAGCCGAAGGGTGAGCTAAAGGGCTCTTTGCCTGTGGCTCTTAGCCTAGGGACTCTTAGACTAGGGGCGCTGTAAGAAGCCCAAAAAGAGCCAGAAAGACAAGGCCCTAGGCTCTTTGTCTTTCCCGTAAAATAATTTGACTTGATAACAAAACCCACATAAATACCAAGGGTTTAAAAGGGGGATTATATTTATTTATTTTAAAAGAATTATGAAGCCAGAATGCCAGCAGGGGGTTGGGGGCTATCCAGTGTTTTGCACGGAGTGTCACATGTATGACTATCTGCCCACTGGGCAGAAGTCTTGGGTGTGTCCTCGGTGCAAGGAGCTCCTGGTTCT
Organism: Gekko japonicus; assembly: GCF_001447785.1. Classification (NCBI taxonomy): domain Eukaryota; kingdom Metazoa; phylum Chordata; class Lepidosauria; order Squamata; family Gekkonidae; genus Gekko; species Gekko japonicus. Next base: position 608,920 of record NW_015166434.1, on the reverse strand, counting down.
CAGGGAACGTGTGTGCTCCCTTGAGGCCAAGGTGGCTGACCTGGAGAAGCAGAGACAGTCAGCTAGGCACACAGAAAAGACTCTCGGGGACTTGTTAGCTTCGTCCCACTCTGGATCTGGCAGCCCCGCTGCTGTCAGGGAGCATGAGGGTCTAGGGGAAACAGGGCACCATGCTGAGGATAAGGGGAATGTGCCCTCAGAAGGGACCTCTTCCCCAGCTGGTGAGCGGCTCTCCTTTTGCACCAAGGAACCATCCCTGAGCAGGGTGGGAGGGGGGCTCTTGGTAGTGGGTGATTCGATCCTTAGGCAGGTAGACAGCTGGGTGGCGAACCCGCGTACTGACCGTATGGTGACTTGCCTGCCTGGTGCGAAGGTAGCGGACATTACGCGTGTTTTAGATAGGCTGGTAGATAGTGCTGGGGAGGAGCCAGTGGTCGTGGTGCATGTCGGCACCAACGATGTGGGGAAATGCAGTCGTGAGGTCCTGGAGGAGAAATTTAGGCTGCTGGGCAGGAAACTTAGGTCCAGGACCTCCAAGGTAGCCTTCTCAGAAGTGTTACCTGTTCCACGCGCAGGGCCGGAGAGACAGGCAGAGATCAGGAGTCTCAATGCGTGGATGAGACGATGGTGTAGGGGGGAAGGGTTCAGGTTTGTTAGGCACTGGGATACTTTTTGGAACAAGAGGGAGCTGTACAGGCGAGACGGTCTCCACTTGTCCCGAGAAGGAACCAGGCTGCTGGCACTTAAAATCAAAAAGGTGGCAGAGCAGCTTTTAAACTGAATATTGGGGGAAAGCCGACAGGAGATGAAAAGTCTCTGGTTCGGGTTGGCTCATCTGAGAGAGGTGAGGGGGTACCGGTTGCTTTTCTACAGGGAGGTGGATTGAAATTGTCCACAGAGGCCATGGCTGGTGACATGGACTGCCGGACAACGACTCGAGATAGCAAGAGGAAGGATGCAGGCTTAACTTGTAAGGGAAATTACAGCTGTTTCTATACAAATGCTAGAAGTGTCCGAGGTAAAATCGGGGAGTTGGAGTGCTTGGTGTCGGAGGGAAAAATAGACATTGTGGGTATTTCTGAAACTTGGTGGGATGAGGAAAATCAGTGGGACACAGTGATTCCCGGTTATATATTATATCGGAAGGATAGGGGGGGAAGGGTTGGAGGTGGGGTAGCTCTGTATGTCAGAGAGGGTATAAAGTCTAGAAAGATTGAGAGGCTAAGTGAATTGGATTCGCTTCTGGAAGTTCTATGGGTTGAAATAGGGGGGCCAAAAGGAAACTTAACACTGGGAGTTTGTTATCGCCCACCAGATCAAAAGATAGAGGAGGATTATAAAATGATGAATGCCTTAAAGATAGCAACTAGACAAAAACACTGTGTAATAATAGGTGATTTTAACTACCCACACATTGATTGGGTCAATATGTGTTCTAGTCGGGAAAAAGAGATTGAGTTTCTAGACACTCTAAATGACTGTGCTATGGAGCAGATGGTCACGGAACCTACCAGGGGAGAGGCGATCCTTGATTTGGTCCTAAGTAACACTCAAGACCTGGTGAGAGATGTAAAAGTGATTGCACCGCTTGGAAACAGTGATCATAATGTTGTTGAGTTCATCATTTGTACAAATAGAGAATTGGCCAAAAAGACTCACACAACCATTTTTAACTTTAAAAGGGGTAATTTCTCTGATATGAGGGGACACGTGGGGAGGAAACTGAAAGGAAAAGTAGAAAGGGTCAAAACAATTGGGGAAGCTTGGGATCTATTTAAAACTACGATCCTAGAAGCTCAAAAAATATATATTCCGCAGGTTAGGAAAGGCACAAACAGGTATAGGAAAAAGCCTGCATGGTTAACAAACAGAGTAATGGAGGCTGTAAAAAGTAAAAAGAATTCCTTTAAGCAGTGGAAAGCTAGTCACAGTGAGGCTGATAAAACGGAACACAGGCTATGGCAAATAAAATGCAAGTCTGAGGTCAGGCAGGCAAAAAGGGAATATGAGGAGCATATAGCAAAAAACGTAAAAACCAACAATAAAACTTTCTTCAAATACATTAGAAACAGGAAACCAGCCAGGGAGGCAGTGGGGCCCTTGGACGACCAAGGGGTAAAAGGAGTATTGAAGGATGATAGGGAAATGGCTGAGAAGCTAAATGCATTTTTTGCCTCCGTCTTCACTGTGGAAGATGAGAAGTGCTTGCCCACTCCAGAACCACTGATTTCAGGAGGGGTGTTGGAAGACCTGAGTCAGATTGAGGTGACGAGAGAGGAGGTCCTAAAACTGATAGACAACTTAAAAACTGAAAAATCACCAGGCCCAGATGGCATACATCCGAGAGTTCTGAAAGAACTCAAATGTGAACTTGTAGATCTCCTGACAAAGATATGTAATCTTTCCTTAAAATCTGCCTCCATTCCTGAGGATTGGAAGGTAGCTAATGTCACTCCCATCTTTAAAAAGGGTTCCAGAGGAGATCCGGGAAATTACAGGCCAGTCAGTCTGACGTCGATACCGGGTAAATTGGTGGAAACCATTATTAAGGAAAGAATTAGTAGGCACATAGATGAACAAAACCTATTGAGGCAGACTCAGCACGGTTTCTGTAAGGGAAGATCTTGTCTCACTAACCTGTTAGTGTTCTTTGAGGGGGTGAACAAACATGTGGACAAGGGGGATCCAATAGATATTATTTACCTTGACTTCCAGAAAGCTTTTGATAAAGTTCCTCATCAAAGGCTCCTAAGTAAGCTCAAAAATCATGGGATAGAAGGACAAGTCCTTTTATGGATCAAAAACTGGCTAATTAATAGAAAACAGAGAGTGAGTATAAATGGGCAGTTCTCTCAGTGGAGGGGGGTAAGCAGTGGGGTACCGCAGGGATCAGTACTTGGTCCACTGCTTTTTAACTTGTTCATTAATGATTTGGAGATGGGAGTAAGCAGTGAAGTGGCTAAATTTGCGGATGATACGAAGTTGTTCAGGGTGGTGAAAACCAGTGAGGATTGTGAGGCACTCCAAGGGGATCTGTCAAGGATGGGCGAGTGGGCGTCAACATGGCAAATGGGGTTCAATGTGGCCATGTGCGAGGTGATGCACATTGGAGCCAAAAATCCTAAATATAAATACACGTTGATGGGGTATGGGCTGGCAGAGACTTATCAAGAGAGAGATCTTGTTGTAGTATTAGATAACTCACTGAAAATGTCGAGACAGTGTGTGACTGCAATAAAGAAGGCCAATGCTATGCTGGGGATTATTAGGAAGGGTATTGAAAACAGATCAGCCAATATAATAATGCCCCTATATAAATCAATGGTGAGACCTCATTTGGAATACTGTGTGCAGTTCTGGTCACCACACCTTAAAAAGGATATTATAGCTTTGGAAAAAGTGCAGAAAAGGGCAACTCGAATGATAAAAGGGTTGGAACACTTTCCCTATGAGGAAAGGTTAAGGCGCTTAGGGCTCTTTAGCTTGGAGAAACGACGACTGAGAGGTGACATGATTGAGGTTTATAAGATTATGCATGGGAAAGAGCAGGTAGAGAAAGAGGTACTTTTCTCCCTTTCTCACAATACAAGAACTCGTGGGCACTCCATGAAATTGCTGAGCGGTCGGGTTAGAACGGATAAAAGAAAGTACTTCTTCACCCAAAGAGTGATTAACACTTGGAATTCACTGCCACAGGAAGTGGTGGCGGCTACAAGCATGGACGGCTTCAAAAGGGAATTAGATAGGCATATGGAGCAGAGGTCCATCAGTGGCTATTAGCCACAAGGTATAGATAGGGATTCTGGGGCAAGTGATGCTCTGTCATCTTGGTGCTTTGGGGGGTCAACAGTGGGATGGCTTCTAATGTCCTGGCCCCACTGGTGGACCTCCTGATGGCACTGGTATTTCTGGCCACTGTGTGATACAGAGTGTTGGACTGGATGGGCCTTTGGCCTGATCCAACATTGGCATCTCTTATGTTCTTATGTTCTTATGATGTCCTCTCTTGGGTTTTTAGTTAGTAGTAGGTTCTTTACTTTCTCCCTTATATGTAGCTTTCCCTTTCCCTTTTTTTCTGTTCTAGTTTTTGTAGTGTTTAAAAAATCAATAAAAAACCCCTCCCTGGGCTTAAAAAAAAGAAAAAAGAAAGAAAAACCTGAACCCTTCTGACCCTGCAGCGTCAGAGGTGACCTGGAGCTCAGCCTCAAGCTTTAAATCCTCCCTCCAAAAGGATACTCCATAAAAGAAAACCAAGAACTCCTGACAGACAATAAGATTGGCATGCATAGCACTACTGATGCACACTCTGTGGTGCGGGAGACGCAGCCCAGCCATGGCATCACCTCTGCAAGAAGTCTCGCTCCGAGGCCACCACTTTGCATGCAAAGTTCAGATGCCCCACAAGCTGTTGTATAACTCTCAAGGTTGACTTCCTCTGTGTCAAAAATGATCTAAGATGAGCCTGCAAATGCTCCCTTATCCAGTGGCAAGCAAGATGTCTGAGCCATTGTATCCAGCTCCACCCAAAAAAAACCTAACCTCTGAACAGGGCCTTCAGTCTTTTCATGGGCCAAAGGAATCCTAATCTCCTTTCCTAATTGCTGAAACCCTACTAAGAGCTGAGCACATCTGCCCATTCCTTGTGGACCCACAAATAGGAAGTCGTCCAAATAGTGTGTGACACCCAGAAGGCCCATGTTTGTTCTCAATGCCCATTCCAGGAATGAAGTAAGTGCTCAAATGCGGCACATGACACAGAACATCCCATGGGCAAAGCACTGTCCATAAAGAACTGACCATCAAAAGAAAAGTCTAATAGCTCAAAATCACCCAGATGCATAGGGAGGAGGCAAAATGCAGACTTAACGTTGCATTTCGCTAACTCCGCCCCACGACCACAGTGTCACACAACATGAACTGCTTAATTAAATGAGGTGTACCTCACCATGCACAGATAATCTGGAATAGCATCATTAACGGATTCACCTCGAGGGTATGAAAGCTGGTGAATTAGGAGAAATTCACCAGCAGCTTTCTTAGGCACGATATCAAGAGGTGAAACCCTCAAATTAGGAAGCGAGGGTGAAGAAAATAGGCCCAAAACATGGCCCTCATCGAATTTCTTTGCAATATTTTTTCACACCACTACCTCCATGCCCTTAACTGACTGCAATTTAGAGGCCATAAATGGGGCCCTGAGTCCATGGAAAGGAATGCGAAACCCAACTTTGAAATCCTCTAACAAATACACTCCATCATCCTTCTTAGGGTACAGCCGCAGCCAAGCCTCAAGTACATTCAGACTTACTGGGCGAGGACCCTTTTCCGGCTGAAGAGAATGAACCACCTCCCCCCCTCTGTCACTGACTCCTATAGGGCTTTCCTCTAGAAAACACCGTGAATGAGTGGGATCCCCCACAGAAAGGGCACTCATGTTTGTAGAGGCACGCTTTTTAACTACAGACCCCCTGGGAGCCAAATTCCCAACAGAGCAAGCGGGGTTGAACCACCTGCCCTGTGGAACCACGGGAAACAGAAGCCACTTGTGAGCAATGCACGATGTACCCACTATGTGAGCAGTCACTAAAATTGGGCCTGGTCAGAGAAATGACCTGGAGCCAAAGCTGAGGATGAATTTGATCCCCCAGAAGCGTGGGATTCATGGAAGCTTACATTCTGAATTCCTCATCATATTGTAGCCATGCTGGGCCAGGGAAGCCTGTATAGGCCTTGTAGATAATGTCCAAATACTGGAACAGCACTGCGGCCCTCCATGGCTGCGATCATGAGATCACTCCAGCATAGATAACATAACCAGGCAACCAATTAGCCCAAGTCTGGTCTACCTTCCTCCTTTTCAGAATCTCTTTATCTTTGTCATCTAACTCCTCTTTATCTTTCCTTTCCAAGTCTCGATAAAGAAGGCTGAAAAGGTCAATATAATCCCCTTTACAGATCTTCTCTCAGGTTGCTGGTAAAGGGTGGTCCCCCAGAGGCAAAGCAATGTCCCCAAAGGACATTGCCTTGTCTGACACAGCAGCATAAGGGGTTGCCCAAGGAGGTGGATAACTCCAGCTACCCCAAGGATTTGCCAGCATACCCTTTGCTTGTGGCGGAAATGTTCCCCAAGGTGCATGCAGGGCCGGTAAGGGAGGGCCCCAAGCCCATGGTTGACCTGCACTAGCAGAGCAGGGTGTCGCATCTGACTGCAAAGTAGGTGGGGGCCCTTAGTCCGGACCCTCAAGGTCCCCACGGCCACATCATACTGTATTACAGTGCAGGATCCCACTTACCACTGGGACCAAGCTGTTCAGCATCAACAACTTCAACCACCGCTGTGTCCTTTTCTTCAACAACTGTTGCTCCAGCTGCCCCGGTATCCACCTCAGCATCATGCCTACCATCACCAGGCCTGTACTCAAGAGAAGAGGGTCACTTAAGCACTTCCTCCCTGAACTTCTTTCTCTCTGCCCGGCTCTCCTTTTGATGGCCTGGCCCAGCAGCCGCCTGCTGAGAGGTAGCTACTGCCACTCCTTTAGCTTGCTCTAGGGTGGGTAACCTGGCCAATATATCCTGCTACTCTACCCTTTCTTCCGCATCCTCAGATGAAGAAGAGACTGCCCCTACTCCCTGCCTAGGAACCTTTTGTGCAGGCCCCTTAGGGGCAGGCCCCTTGCCTTTTGACCAGCCCTGGCCTTTCCTAGATGCCATTCTGCACTGAAAAATTATCCAAACTGCTTACTTATATTGGATCTCCCTAATCCTTGCCATTATTAGGTTAGCACAATTGATCCTTCTATAAAATGGCTGTCCCTGAAAACCACCTAAAATGGCAGCTCAATTAACTATATATAAAAAGGCCTCTCTGTACCTCTAAAATGTCTCCCACACCAAGTGGCTCAACAGGGGCCTTCTCTTTGCAGACCCAATATAAACGCACCCCCCACCCAATAGCCTTTGAGAAAAAAAGGTGGGGGTAAAGGCCTACAGGCCGGCTAACAGGAAGATGATGGGAGAATGTGGCAAGCCTACTCATAAAAGGTGGGAGGGATGATTATTATTATTATTATTATTATTATTATTATTATTATTATTATTATTATTATTATTATTATTATTATTATTATATTTATTTTATGGGGGGGACTAACAGCCTTACCCACTGCAGCCGTCACCCAAACCTCAAACACAATTAAACAATTATATGATTTTTCTCTGTTTGTTTTCTTCATCCTCCAAGGGAATGTGTGCCAATTGTGCCAGACCCTCTTGATAAAGAAAAAAGGCCTCCTGCCACCTCTGTGGCTCGGTGTTCCTGCTGTAGCCCACTGCCATGGCCCGCCACTCTGGCCGCTGATATGGTACCATGGCTCCAGCTGCCAATGCAGCCCCAAGGCTCCGGCCACCAACATGGCCTGACCTGAAGGTAGCCGCTGCTGCTGATTGACCCAAGGCCAAAGGCCTAGCCGACTCTCCCTTTGTGCTCCAAGCTGCTGAGTCTCTGAACACAAGGCTGCAACTGGCAAGGAGGGGCATAGCCGGCCGTTAAGGAGGCACCAGCTCTGCCCCCTTTTTAAGGCCAGGCTGCAACTGCAACCCTTCCCCCTTCCTCCTCTTGAGAAGGCAAAAGCAGCCCTCATGAAGCATGTCGTTGACTGCTTCATGTAGGGCCGAAATCTGAGGCAAAATAGGCACCAAGCCATTCTGGTTTCTCTCTGTCTTCTATCAGAGTTTCTCCATTTTCACTCAACAGCGGGCATATTGCCTTTTTTTACCTTGCATTTGTTCCTTATATAGCTGAATAAGCTTTTCTTTTTTGTAGTGACCCTCTCTGGCCAACCTCAGCTCTCTCTGAGCTTTGGCCTCTCTGATGCTGATGTATAGTGCCTAGCAATCCTCAGATTTGGGGGTATGTCTTTCCCTCCATTTCTTGAACATTTCCTTTTTCTTCCTTAGGTCATCATGGAGTTCTCTGTTCATCCACATTGGCTTCTTGGATCCCCTACCTTGTTTCTGTCTTGTTGGAATACTGATGGCTTGAGCTTGCAAGAGCTCTTGCTTTAGGAAAGTGTACCATTCACTTGCTCCTTTCCCTTCCAGCATTCTTGCCCATGGAGCATCATACTATTGGTGCAATAGTCTAGGATTCCCTGCAAATCACAGAGTTTCTGGTGATTTCTAGAGTGTCACTCCAATGATGGAATGGTGGCTCAATATCCACCCTCCCAGCCTCCCACTGAAGGCCAGCTCTGACCTATTTCAGGAAATAAATTATTTCAGATAATTCATAAAATCATACAATTGAGATGTATATTAATTAATTAATCCAGAGTAACCATAAGAATATCAATCAAGAATGAAGAAGAGTTTATAAGGTTTAAAAATGAATAAAACCTTTCTTGTGGACAGAGGAAACAAGAAAGAAATTTGGAAACCACTTGTCTTTGTTAATGACTGTATGTAAACCGGTGCAGTTGCCAGGATTTTTACAGCTAATATTCTGAAGAATTGAAGTATTGGTGTGCCTTAGGCTGCTTGACATCTTAAGGACCAAGTAACAAGCCTTTAGATTTTCCAGATGTCCATTTTCTAATGGGTGGCAGAGGTCATTTGTACAGCTTTGCACTGTAAAAGGCATTGAGATCAGACCATCTTGTGAGGACAATTACCAAAACAAACAAAGAAATTAGTGAAATGAAATTATTGAAATTGGCTTCCATCCTAAATGCTTTTACAATATTACCGCCCCATTTGGTTGCTGGTATGAGCGAGTCTTGGGCTAAAGTAAACTGCTATATTATCATTTATAAAATAGCCAAGGCTAACTGTCTTGAAAACTCCAGAAGCAAATGCAGTATCAGATTAGCAAAAACAGCTGCCTAAACAAGAGAATCAATATCAGGCTTCAGTCCATGTCATTACAAACACCACTATAATCCTTATTGATGGAACTGGACAAAAACCTACCCTGTTTAATATGTAACAGCTGAATCTTCAGCAAATGAATGAACTAGTCATTTATGCAATCATCATATATTTGGACCTTTGCTATTTGTATGTGAACAAAACAGTAGGTTAGTGTAGTACTTAGCTATTGATTTAGACACAAATGAAATAAGACTTTGGGGGGGAACATTTGCTCTTGCCATCTCTTCAGGGTGGTAATACAAGCCATACACATCAAATCAGAAAGGCTGTTTGATTTAACAAGGGGAAGGATTAAGAACTCAGTTGTATTTATAGATGGTCTCATCATGGCCTTCACATTACAGTTCATGGGCATAGGTGTTTTGCACAATGATCCTTGTAAAATTAATTACAATTTTAGCTAGACATAAACACATGTAACTTTCTAATCTTCATGGTTCCAGGAAAAAAAGTTCAAATCATAATGAAAATTATGTTTTGACCATATGTCAACCAAAGTGCCTGTCTGGGGCTTGGTTGCCATGAAGAGTTGGGGGGGGGTGCGGATTGGAATGGAATATATACTTTCATTTCTGGTCACTACCTTGTTATCTGTCTGGTGTCTGGTGTAGCCATGTAACCTCGAGACCTACACTGCTAGCTTGACCTCAATTCTAACAAAGAACATTATGAGTCTGGATCCTATCATTGTCTCAATAAACTTCACTTCTTCTGAATGACTGTTATTGGGAACTGATTTCTCCAGGGGCTCTGACAGATTGTTAGAACTCCACAAAGTTCCCACACCTTGCACCCTGCAATGGCTGATGAGAAGAACAGGAATGACACAGAACCAAAGAGTATGGCTACCCCCCTGATGACAGGGGAACCCAAAGGTCTTGGGGTGAGGCCCAGGGAATCGTGGGCTCACATACCCATATGGAGGAGAAGGAGGAGGAGATTGGATTTATAGCCTGCCCTTCACTACCCAAAGATGTCTCAGAGCGGCTTACACACTCCTTTCCCTTCCCCTCCCCACAGCAGACACCCTGTGAAGTGGGTGGGATTGAGAGAGCTCTTGACAGAAACTGCTCTTTTTCAAGAAGAGCTCTTATCAGAACTATGGCTTGCCCAAGGTCATCCAGCCAGGTGCAAGTGGAGGAGTGGGGAATCAAACCCGGTTCTCCCAGATTAGTGTCGGCGCACTTAACCACTACACCAAATATATAGACCAAAGAGAGCTGGGCGCTGACGCTGGATCCCAGGAGGATCACGTATGAGGAGGATCCCAGGAGGATCACTATGGGAGCACCTATGGGACCAGTTACAATGGCCCCTTTTCGGAAGACGTGACCTACTTCCCCATGGTGGAAGAAATAGACTTTGAGTGAGTGTGGAAGGAATTCCATGGGGAGACAGAGGAGCTGAGGTGGGAGTTCCATGAGATGATGCTGGAGTTTCCTAGGCTCATCGCCATGACTGTCCAACACGAGTTGTGGAGTTGGCCCCCCAATGGAGGGGGCACCCCAATCATGGACAGCAGCAGCAGGCACCCCCTGCCCAGGCACCCCTGCACAGGTGCCTCCAGTTTAAGTGCCGCCTGGGCAAGTTCTGCCAGGGCAGGTACCACTGGTACCAGTGCCTCCAGTGGTTCCCCCTGGTCCCCCAGCACCAGCCACCCCACCACCAGGACCTGAGTTGCCCTGTGAGCTGCTGGATGCCACTTTTGATGGCAACCCGGAAAAGCTGGCTTTCTTCCTGCTGCAGGTGCGCAAGTTCCTACAGGATTGGGGACCCACCCTTGCCTTGGACGAGCATCGGGTGGATTACATCAGCTCACATCTGAGAGAATGTGCAGCTGACTGGTTTGTGGGCCTCCACAATATCCGAGGCCCTGAGCTCTGCAACGTGCACATGTTCCTGTGGGCCCTCCGGACGCAGTATGAAGACCCCCTTGAGCTGGAGAAGGCCAGAACCAAGCTGCGGGCACTACACCAGGTTAACCTGTCAGTGTGCAAGTTCTGATGAGTTCAAGATGTACGTGGCTGAGGTGCAAGGGTGGCCCAAAGAAGCCCTCATTGAGCTCTACCAGGTGGGCCTGAACCATGCCATCCTGGAGAAGGTGCTGAGCCAATGAAATCCCTCAGTGGATGGATCAGGGATGCCAGCAAGGCCAAGAACCGGGCTGCTCTGATCCAGATGTACTGGCCAAAGACAACTCCGCGAACCCCAGGGGGGATCAAAGGAGCCACACAACAAACCCCAAGATGCCATGCAAGACTGACAGATGAAACAGGGGATGTGCCTGAGATGCGGACAGCCGGGCCACTACACTGCTAACTGCCCCACCAACCTCATCCCGCTGAAGGGGAAGGGAGGAAAGCATCGCAGTTCCGAAGGGCCACCAAAAATGGAAGGAGTGCACCCCAAGCAACCGAGAGCTCTCCAATGTAATGTGGGGGGGGGGGGGGGTCTGATGGGGCTTCATTCAGCAGAGACAATGCCTCACAGCCACAGGAGAAAGGCTGGGACCTGCTGTGAAGGGCACAACCCAGTTGGTCCGGAAGCTTCAGGTGCCAAAATTGGTGAGCACTATCCCCCCTGTTCTTTGTGACTGCAATGGTGTTAAGCCCTGAACTAGGTACCCAAGTGAGACAGAGGGCATTAATTAAATCTGGGTGTGCTAGAGACTTAATAAGATAAACTAGATAAACTAGATAAAGCAAGGTGGCAATATACATCCTTGTCGTACTCCTTTTCCAATGCTAAACCTATCAGTTGTTCCATATACGGTTCTAACTGTCGCTTCTTGACCCTTATACAGGTTTCTCAAGAGACATGTGAGGTGGTCTGGTACTCCCATCTCTTTAAGGACTTGCCATAGTTTGTTGTGATCCACACAATCAAAGGCTTTAGCATAGTCAATGAAGCAGAAGTAGATGTTTTTCTGGTACTCTCTTGCTTTCTCCATAGTCTAGCGAATGTTGGCAATTTGATCCCTAGTTCCTCTACCTCTTTGAAACCCAGCTTGTACTTCTGGCAGTTCTCTATCCACATACTGCTGAAGCCTAGCTTGTAGGATCGTGAGCATGACCTTGCTAGCGTGTGAAATGAGTTCAATTGTAAGATAGTTTGAACATTTCTTTGCATTGCCCTTCTTTGGGATTGGAATGTAAACTAACTTTTCCAATCCTGTGGCCACTGTTGCATTTTCCAAATTTGCTGGCATATGGAGTGAAGCACTTTAACAGCACCATCTTTTAGGACTTTGAATAGCTCAGCTGGGATACCAGCACCTCCACTAGCTTTGTTGTTAGTAATGCTCTCTAAGGCCCATTTGACTTCACACTCCAGGATGTCTGGTTTGAGGTCAGTGATCACACCGTCGTGGTTGTCAAGGACATTTAGATCCTTCTTGTATATTACTTCTGTGTATTCTTGCCATCTCTTCCTAATCTCTTCTGCTTCTGTTAGCTCCCTACCATTTTTTTCCCTTTATCATGGCCAGCTTTGCACAGAACGTTCCCTTGATCTCTCCAATTTTCTTGAAGAGATCTCTAGTCCTTCCCATTCTATTGTTTGCCTTATTATTTTGCATTGTTCATTCAGGAAGGTCTCCTTATCACTCCTTGCAGTTCTCTGGAAATCTGCATTCAGTTAGGTAAATCTTTCCCTTTCACTTATGCCTTTCGCTTTCCTTCTTTCCTCTGCTATTATGCTATTTGTAAAGCCTCACCAGACAGCCATTTTACTTTCTTGCATTTCTTTTTCTTTGGGATGGTGCTGATTGCTGCCTCCTGTACAATGTCATGAACCTCTGTTCATAGATCTTCAGGCACTCTGTCTATAAAATCTAGTCTCTTAAACCTATTGTTCACCTCCGCTGTATATTCATCAGGGATGTGATCTAGGTCAAACCTGAATGGCCTAGTGGTTTTCCCAATTTTCTTCAGTTTAAGCCTGAATTTTGCAATGAGTAGCCCATGATCTGAGCCACAGTCACCTCCAGGTCTTTTTTTACTGACTGTATAAAGCTTCTCCTTCTTTGACTGCAAATGATATAATCAATCTGATTTTGGTGTTTCCCATCTGGTGATGTCCATGTGTAGAGTCACCTCTTTGGTTGTTGGGAGAGGGTATTCACTATGACCAGTGTGTTCTCTTGACAAACTCTTTTAACCTTTGCCCAGCTTCATTTTGTTCTCCAAGGCCAAACTTGTCTGTTATTCTAGTTACCTTTTGACTTCCTACTTTAGCGTCCCAGTCCCCTATGATGATGAGGACGTCTTTTTTTGGTGTTAGTTCTAGGAGGTGTTGTAGGTCTTTATAGAACCCATCCACTTCAGCCTCTTCTGCGTCAGTGGGTTCTTTCTGGGGTTACTTGTACTTGCTCTTCCCCAATAGCATATTGGACACCTTCCCACCTGAGGGGTTCATCTTCTGGCATCATATCTTTTAGGCTTTTGTTAATGTCCATGGGGTTTTCTTGGCAAAGATACTGGAGTGGGTTGCCATTTCCTTCTTCAGTGGATCATGTTTTGTCTGAGTAGTCCGCTGTGACCTGTCTATCCTGGGTGGCCCTCCATGGCATAGCCTACAGTCTCATCAAAGCATGCAAACCCCTTCGCCATGTCAAGTTAGTGATCCATGATCAGTAGGGGAGCACCCATCAATACTAAGAGAGAATACTAAGGGAGAATACTAAGAGAAAATAATTCTCTCACTCATCAATACTAAAAGAGAATTATTTGAGGGCTTGTTCCAATGCAGCATTCCAGGAACACAGCACTTGTATTTAAAATTGAAAAAAAAAATAGACAGCTACACTGAACTGAAAAGTTTATTCTTTCAGTCATTTAAATGATGCATCCAACTGCACAGGCAGAAAGATAGAGTGAACTGCAATTTATTCTTATTTTCTTCATTTATAGATCACTTTTCCCCCAGTGGGATCCCAAAGCAACTTATATCATTCTTCTCTTGTCAGGGGCTATCCTCAGCACTCCCATACTTACCAGAGGTAAAGGGGGGAGGGCTGATTGGAGGAGCTGCCCTGGCAGCAGCCTGCATACATAAGCATTTGGCTCTGCCCCTGCTAGCTGACAAGGCAGGGCAGTCCACCCTTCATGCGGTAGGTCTGTTGAAGCAGGGCCTATGCAAGAGGGTGGTGGCATGCCTGATCCAGAAGACTGGGAAAGGTAGGACCATCCACTCTGTTGGATGGCCCTGAGCCTTAGTGTGCTGGCATCAACTGTCTGGGAGGAGGCAGGGCAGCCTTTTATGGAGGGTAGATGGTGAGACTGGAGACCAGCCCTGCCCAGTCACACCTGATGGGCAATAGTTTCCTTCCATCAACCTGGGAAGGTGGGATGACTTCTTGGGGGGAGAGGAGGGAGCTGGCATACCCCAAGGAGTCTTCCTCGTAAGGGCCATGGACTAAGGCCTGAGAGGATATGCCAGCATTCTTGTCCCTGTCTATAGGGAACAGAAGTAAATAGAGAGGAGGAAGACCTAGGCTGGCATTAACCCTTTCCCCTTATCCAGTCTGAGGCATGTTTAGGCTTCCAAGAAGGAGGCTCAGGAGTGTGTTAGAGAGGAGTCCAGTAGCACCTTAGAGACTAACAACATTTTGGGGGTATAAGCTTTCAAGAGTCAAAGCTCCCTTTGTCAAATATCATAACTGATGAAGGGACTCTTGAAAGCGTATATCCCCCAAATCTTATTGGTCTCTAAGATGCTACCTCTGGAGAGTATGTTGTTCCTGCTTGACCCTGATGGCAGAGTGTATGTTCACACCACTTCTCCATTTAACCTCGCAACAACTCTGTCCTTGAGTGATCAGATGCATCAGCCAGAGAGTGAGTCCATCGGCCATTTTTTGTTTATCCTTTGAGCATGCTCACAAGCACCAATGAGCCTGCTGGGATATATAGTTAATGAGGCTGTCGGCCATTTTTTAAAAGCTTGTCCTTTGAGCATGCACAGAAGTGCTGATGAGCCTGCTGGGATATGTAGTTCACTGCCGTCCTCCCTCTCTAATCTTTTCAATTAACCCCTTCCCTGAAGCACAGGAAAAAAGCTGAAGTATAGAGGTGTCTTTCTCTGAAAGGTTTTATTTTTAAAAAACCAGTTTTGAGAAGCCCCTGTGGGAGAGGGGGGGGGAGAGAGAGAGGTGAGAATATGCAGTTATGTGCACATCACTATCTAGTAAAAGAAATGTTGGCTGGAAAACAAGAGACCATTCAGACTTGCCTGATGGCTTGGGTGCGCAACAGAGCAGTCAGACAGCAGGAAATCCATTTTGAAACCAGCTTAGTCCAAAAGGACCAGACTTTCACAGGTATCAAAGAAACACTCTGTGGGGGGGGGGGGATGGAACACAGATGACTGGGGCATGACAGACAGATGCTTGTGTCTGATCATGCCTTTTAAATCCATAAGAGAACAGCAATGGCAATGG
The DNA here is from genome assembly GCF_001447785.1 of Gekko japonicus. Classification (NCBI taxonomy): domain Eukaryota; kingdom Metazoa; phylum Chordata; class Lepidosauria; order Squamata; family Gekkonidae; genus Gekko; species Gekko japonicus. The sequence continues at coordinate 593,553 of NW_015166434.1, read as the reverse complement.
ATCAAACTGCATGTATGATCACAGCCAGAGATCCACATGACTTAATAGGGTTAATATTATTAGATGATCACCTACAGAAAAGTTCAGTAATCTATAGTTATTTTCCCCTGATGAACATGCATTTATTACATATATCACAAACATGTATAAGCCATGGTCATGGACAAACTGAGAAATCTAGCTATTCCTTGTCTGCTCATTGTCCTACTGTGAGGGAGATAACATAAATTTGGTATTTGAGAATTTAAAATGTTGATGTTTTGTAGTACACAGAATTTGGAAATTACATGCCTATGATGAAAGTGTCACTATAGGCAAGAAATTAAGGTTCCATGCATGTCAAGTAATTAACAATTAATAAAAGTGGGGGAGGGGAGGTTACAGCACAGCAACACGGTCAGCTCCTGGAACTACTCCTGGGTGTCACCGGCTCTTTGTTCTTCTTAGAGGAGTATTTGGGGGAACCCAAGCTCCATCAGGTGCAAGGGACTTGATTCGGGGGGCCTGTTTGTTGCAAAAATGGGTGGAAGCCCTGGATCATCCCAAGACAAAGAACGAAGAAGCACAGTTATGGCAGCCATAAATTGCACCAGCTGTGTATGCCCTGGAAGCAAGAGAGTTAATCTCAGCCTCGTCAGTGACATCAATGAAGGTTTACAATGTAAGTACCTGGAAAAACAACATTAGAGAAGCAGAAGACTTTCTCTTTAAGCCCCTGTAAAAACCTTTAAAAGGACATGGAAATGAGGGTGAGAATCCCCCCTCCTTTCTTGTGGAGCAGCAGAGGCAATTCATTTAAAGAAAGTTGAGTGAAATATTTCTTGGGTCAAAGTGAGACTTTTGTTTGTGCTTTAATAAAAGGATTTTATAGTGCTCTTGGAAAAAAGATAGAAAGAAAGAGAGTTATTTAGAGTTGATTTTGCTTCTTTGTGGCAACTTTTTATGATGTCATGCTTCATTGCTGGGAACAGAGGAGCTTATTAATGACTACCGTTCTTTAAGCACGGTCAGCTTTGAAAAGACTGTTGACAATAAGCAGTAGAGATTGTAGACTCTGCTGGGTCTTTGTTACTGTTTTAAAATAGAGGGACAAGATCCAAAAAGAAAAATGGCAGACGATATTTGCCCAGAGAGCTCTGTAGAAATAATCAGCTACAGGTCTCTTGGAAGGAGCTTCGGGCTATGATTGTGGATGCAATTACTTTAGCATTTAAGGATGTTTTAGAATTTGTAAAGAATAAATACGCTGCAACACCAACCCAAACTATCAAGATGATCAAGGCTACAGTGAGAACAACAGAACTACTAAAAGACTGTCAAATTCTGCAATCGTCAAAGTTATACTCCACAGAGAAGACGAAACAGAAGCTATGAAAATATTAACCACCATAAAGATGTAATACAGATGGCGAGCCGAGGCACAGAAAAATGATTTTTTGAAAAAAGGGACTTTCAAAAGCAATATCCAAAAACAATTAATAAAAGCATCTCCATTTTATCACTATGAAATGTATTTCTACTCCAGCAAGTTTGGTGAATGGCTGTTCTGTGATTTTATTAACTGAACAGCAGGGTAATGAATAAAACTTAGAAAGAATAATGTTTAAATATATATATAACTATATTTGGTTAATCAAGAAGCTTGCATCTTGAAAAGAAACATGACACTGTTCTCTCCTGGACAGCATCAAACATGATATGAAACATTAAAGTTTAGGGAAAGCTTTTCATCAGAAGCCTAAGTTACCTGCAGAGGTTTCCATAGATAGGTAATCAGTAAAAAAAAATGATGTGTATCATCAAAAAGTAGTAACTTGTATACATACAAACTTCTATTTGGGGGCAATCTGTAATGCAATATAAATTTTTGCTCCCCAAAAACTAATATCTTCCTTTATCCCCTTTCCTTTGGTATGGGGATTCCACTGAGAATTTGTTTTATAGATTGTTAGGGCTGCATGTTGTCAGAGAGATGGAGAGATTATAACTCAATATGCTGTTCTGTGGCTGACAGAGAAAGGAGATGGTTTGCTGTACAACCTTGAAAAGAACCACGCTGACCGAAGCATAACAACTAAAGGAGAAAGCAACTAAAATTTAGAAGCCTTTTAAAATTAACACGGTTCACAGTGAATTCAGCAATCATTGTGCTGAAAATCCTTTCATTCCAGAAGCCATATAAAGCTTTTGCTGGCACAACAACTTCTTGTTAACAGCATCTTCAAAACATATCAGAAAAGACTCATTGTTAATATGCTGATTAGTCTAAACACAGTGGGGGGTTTTCACAATGACAAAAAGAAGGTTAGGTTTTGTTGTCAAAGGATGGGCATGATCCAGCCAAAGTTAAATATTTTCAGATCCAATTGACTTCAAAGAGAAAATCAGGTATGTGCCACAGATTGCAAGCAGATAGACTTAAAATGCTTAAACATTTCTGGATCATTGTCTTGTTCAATTGCATGGCCAACTGTAGCATTAATGGTGAAACGGGCCTGGGGGTAGCATCATGTCTGCAACGTTTTTTCCCCTGGCCCTTGCAATTCATGAATAATGTATTGCTAAACTCACAGTTCAGGCATTGGAATGGGAAGGTGAAAGTGGTGGGGTTCCTCCTTTGAGCCAACTTTCCTGAGAAACTGTTTCTTTTTAGAATGTCTCTATTGTTGTTTAATTTTAGAAACTCTACAATAATTGGAGATTCTGTAACTTGTCTCTATAACAGGCATCCTGGGGAAAAAAGGGATATTGTTAAAATTAGCACTTTGCTTCATGTGATATATATATTGTAATGTGTGACAGGCAGCAAAAAAATAATAACATAGCTGAGAAAACCCAGGGTCAGGCCTAGCACCTTTTAAAATGCAGTCTGAAATAAGGAATGGAAAGTAATAAAAATAAATGAGCCCCCGAATTAATTATAGAAACTATAATTAAACCACAAAAAATGGAGATTAGTATAAGAACCATCAGGATAGACTATATTGCTTTAAGGAAGAAAGTCTTGAGAGAGATGAAATCCCTTACTTTTGAAATCATTTTTTGTTGTCGTTCAGTCGCACAGTCGAGTCTGACTCTTCGTGACCCCATGGACCAGATCACGCCAGGCCCTCTTGTCTTCCGCTGTCCTCTGAAGCTTGCTCAATTTCATGTTTGTTGCATCAATGACACTGTCTACCCATCTCATCCTTTGCCATCCCCTTCTTCTTTGACCTTGGAGAGCCAGTTTGGTGTTGGAGAGCCAGTTTGGTGTAGTGGTTAAGTGTGCAGACTCTAATCTGGGAGAACCGGGTTTGATTCCCCACTCCTCCACTTGCACCTGCTGATGTGACCTTGGGTCAGTCACAAGCTCTGGCACAGCTGTCCTTGAAAAAGAGCAGTTTGTGTCAGAGTTCTCTCAGCCCCACCTACCTCACAGGGTGTCTGTTGTGGAGAGGGGAAGGGAAAGGAGTTTGTAAGCCGCTCTGAGACTCCAAGTGAAGGGCGGGATATAAATCCAATCTCCTCCTCTTCTTCAATCTTTCCAAGCATCAGGGTCTTCTCCAGTGAGTGCTCCCTTCTCATTTGGTGGTCAAAGTATTTGAGCTTCAGCTTCAGGATCTGGCCTTCCAGGGAACAGTCAGGGTTGATTTCTTTTAGGATTGACTGATTTGATCTCCTTGCAGTCCAAGGGACTCTCAAGAGTCTTCTCCAGCACCATAGTTCAAAAGAATCTATTCTTTGGTGCTCGGCCTTCCTTATAGTCCAACTCTCGCAGTCATACATGACTACTGGGAATACCATTGCTTTGACCATGAGGACTTTCATTGGCAGGGTGATGTCTCTGCTTTTTATCATGCTGTTTAGGTTTGCCATCACTTTCCTCCCAAGGAGCAGGCGTCTTTTAATTTCATGGCTGCAGTCACCATCTGCAGTGATCTGGTCTGCCTGCATGCTCCCGTTGCAGAATTAGAAACACACAGTTGGAGTCCAACAAGTTAAATAAATATGTTTATTGCATTGAAATAGGGAATACAGGGCTGAGTGCTTTTGCACTTCAGCAATTCCAAAGCTGTATTCTGCCATAACCAGGAAGGGCAGAAGGGCTTATACCCCAAATGAGATTGCATATAGTTTACACATTAAAGAATCTCTAATCGGTACCAAGCAGTTAACATCATACAAGCATCATTTGACTTTAAACCTTACTATTGGTCTCTCCTTATACTGGTCATGTATGTCAGGAATTGTATTTGCTTATATGCTCTTCAGAGCAATGAAGACATCAGGGAACACCGAGATCCTTTATGACCTTAGTGAAACTTGTCTTTTGGGGAGCTGGGTGATAAGGGTTGTGATGCACATTTAACTTCGCTCTTGACATCCTTGTAGCTTCTTGAATACACATTCCATTCTTATTGCATCCTAATTCTATCCCCGAGGCCTCTTAATAATGCTTTTCCTTAATATATAGCTTCATATACAAAAAGTAGGAGCTGCGGTGGCTCAAGTGGTAAAGACGCTGAACTGCAGGCTGTGGAAGGTCGGTAGTTCAGCAGTTTTAGACCCGAGTGTGCCACATGATGGAGTGAGCTCCCGTCTCTAGTTCCAGCTCCTGCCAACCTAGCAGTTTGAAAGCAAGACATTGCAAGTAGATAAATAGGTACCACTTCGGTGGGAAGGTAACAGCATTCCACGTGCCTTGGTGTTTAGTCATGCTGGCCACATGACCACGGAAATGTCTTCGGACAGCGCTGGCTCTTCGGCTTTGAAACAGAGATGAGCTCCGCAACCCTAGAGTCGGATTCGACTGGCTTTCGAGCAAGGGAATACTTTTGCTTTGTTTCATCTTGGTTTCATCTTGGTTTTAGAGTTTTGCTTAGTTTTAGATTTCCACAATCCTAATCCTATTACACTGCTTATTGGATTTCCCATCCCATTGATTGCATTGGCTTACACTGTGTAATTGGCCTTGAGTATCAGTGAGATGGGCAGACTGTAAATAAGTAAATAAATACATAAATAAATGTGTATTTTCAATTTTAAATGAAATCAATAAATATGGAAATCATTTGCTACCATGTAAAGGATATTGGGAGCAATCTAATGAACCTTGCTCCAGTAAAAGAAGCTTTGTACCACCAGAGTAAGGCTTCTGACCTCCGTCAAGAAAAGAATCTTCACAAGACAAGGCAGCTTTTGGATAAAGCCCATTGTGTTTATGACTGAGACACAGGCTGCGGTCACACGGAGCATTAGCCACGCTACAGAGACGGAAGATAGGCGGATTTTCCGGGTGCAATCACAGCGCCACATCTGGGAAGCGTAGAGCTCCCGTGGTGAACCCGAGGCTTCCCGCCGAAGATGCGGGGTAAAAAACTAGTACCTCTGAAGTACTAGTTTCTGGAAACTGCGGGACAAGGGCAGGCGCCTGATCGCGTTTCCGGTGGTAGGTCGTGGCATCTGGCGCCCGCCCATGTCCTGTCGCTAAAAGGTTTTTTTTTCAAGTCTCCACGGGATGCGCACAAGCACCCAACGGGGCATGTGTACACTTCGTTTAAAAACAAACAACACAGCCCCCTCCTCTTTTCCGTACCACCCCCCACTCCTGGCTTGGCCTGCTCGAGAGGAACTCTCTGCACCGGGCGGCAGAGGGAAAGGTGCAGGGGGGCATGGTGGGAGGGCGGTCTGGCTGAAGCTCCTCCTGGAGGGGACCGGACGGAGGACACAGTTTGCATTCCTCTGCAGCCCTGGAAAGGGTTAAACCAGCGGAGCCTTTTGCTAGAGAGGTCGCTTCTTTGCCGCGCCGCAGGATTGTTCTGTGATCAGCACCTCCCCCCTAAACACGCGACCTCGACGGGACCTCTACCGGACGTCTGATCGTGCAGCCACGCATTATTTTGCTTTGGGGCAAACAGCCATGCTCCCCCCCCCCCGCATTTTCCTGCCCGTGTGACCGGGGCCACAGTATTGCTTCTTTAGCAGCAGTTTCATTAATTATAGCTTTTGGGTTACAACGATGACTATTTCTGTAAAACCCAAATAAATGTTTATGCTTCATAGTGCTGAACAAATGACTCCATGCATATAACCACTCAAAGTTTTGGTACTTCTTAGGGAGTAAGCTGTTATTGAATGAAAATATCATTTTCTTCCCCCTCTGTCCTACTAAGAGATTCCATTTTTAGATGGAATTCGCAAATGTGAATCAGAACGGCAGGAACTTTTAAATGAATGCTTTTAAGGCACAATATGAGAGGAATTTAGGATGAAAATGTTAGCTAAAAACTTGAATGTTGTACTAATGATCTGATGAAACAGGTTCTAGAGGATAAAAAGGACCCTTTCCTTAGACTGGAGTACATCTAAAAAGACTTACAGAGCAAGTAAAAGAGGCAGATTTCTATCTTTTTCATTTTCAAAAGCACTACATTTACTTTTCATTTAAAATGAGGGTTTGTGAAGTACATGCCATCTTTCCCTCTTTTCTTTGTTGTGCACTCTCTCTAATATAGACACAGAGCTGTAAGACCCTACATGAAGCACCATATTTTACAATGATAAATTCTTCCCTGTAGATCCATTTTAAGAGACCCAGTCAACCATCACTATACTTCTATGCTGATGAGTCTGTACTCTATATCCTGGGTGAGAACTAAGTTCACCAGGCCACCGGCCCTTGTAGCCGTGTGGCCTAGGGCCACATTTGCCTCCCTGCTAGGAGGAGAGGCAGTTGGGAAGGCGGCAAACAAGCCACATACAGGTGGGGCTGGAGGCCTTTTAGGCTGGCCTCTGCCCTCCCAGCTTCAGTCTTCACAGAGCCAGTTTGGTGTAGTGGTTAAGTGCGCGGACTCTAATCTGGGAGAGCCAGGTTTGATTCCCCACTCCTCCACTTGCACCTGGCTGGATGGCCTTGGGCAAGTTGTAGCTCTGATAAGAGCTGTTCTTGGAAAAAGAGCAGTTTCTGTCAAGAGCTCTCTGAGCCCAACCTACCTCACAGGGTGTCTGTTGTGGGGAGGGGAAGGGAAAGGAGTTTGTAAGCCACTCTGAGACACCTTTGGGTAGTGAAGGGCGGGGTATAAATCCAATCTCCTCCTCCTCCTCTCTGTTCAGAGGGCACGGAGCACTGAGCATCACTCTCCTCGGGGCCTAGGCCAGACCTGTGTGGGCAGGCTGGAGGGAGGAGCAGTGACAGCGCAGCACTCAGCTTGGTGGCAAGCAATGGTGGAGAGCTTTGGCTGCCCAGCTGCTGCAATGGATCTGGCCAGGCTTTGCGGCAATGATTTGTGGCGCCAGTGGCTGCAGCTGCATCAACCAGCAGCAGCATGGCCTGCAGGCAGCCTGGTGGGGCCTAGGCGGGTGGTGTAGCTCAGGGGAGCCAGTTCGGGTGGCTTCAGCACTTGACCACACCCCTACCAGAGGTGGCTAGTGGCGGCGAGACCCTCGGTGGCCTGGCCACAGGGCCTGACCAAGCCGGGCTTTGTGGTGATGGTGGCTTGTTGGCCCGTGGCTGCAGCCATATGAGCCGGCAGCAGCATGGCCTGAGGGGGACCCTGAACTGGGCGGATGACTATTAGCTGGATAGCAAAGGGAGGTGCTCGGCCTGTGACCAGTTCGGGGCAGCCTTCAGGCATTCCCCCAGGCAGTGGGTCCTCACTGGCCTGGGGTCTAGCCCCATGGGGTGGGCGTGACTTTGTCAGGGCTTGAAGGGCTCCAGGGCATGGATCAAGCCTCCCCTTTTTGTCTGCTTCATTGTATAATTTTCTTTATACCATTGGCTCCATTTTAATGGCTCCCTGACAGTTTCACTTTTGGTGGCAGCCATTTTGTGAGGGTGGCCATTTTATCAGCACATGGCTCTTAAGAATGGCACTGATAGAGCCAAGGGGAAGCAGCCCAACCTCAAAGCCCCCCCCCCTGAAAAGGCTAGCCCCCACCCTCTCTTCAGACAAAGACGAAGGTGTTGTGGTGCAGCAGGCCATTCTTGAAAGGCTGGGGGGGGTGGAGGAGGCTATTGGAGTCACCCTGCCTGACCCACCAGCTGGGGGGGGGCATGGTGGCCATCAAACAGGCACTTGTGCAGCATCCAAAAGACATTTTGAGGCTGATGTTTTAACTATCTCTCATTGAGACTAGGACTTCAGCGGCTGGGTCCAGCAATACAATGTCTGCATCCGGGAATCCTGGAAT
>NW_015166434.1:559630-585326 GCF_001447785.1 Gekko japonicus | reverse complement strand
GGGCCCCTCTGCTCCTGGGGGTAAGTCTAACCCTCCTCAACCTGGAGCAGTGGGGAATTTTACCCGTTCAGGTTGTTTCTCAGGGAGCTCCTGAGGTGTTGGGGCAGCACAGCTACCATCCATGCCCAGGCCTTGGTGGGGCTACCCTCCTCCACCAGGGGCTGCATATGCATCGGTTCCCAATTCAGTTTTGCCTTTTGGAGATTTGGCACTTCCTTTGGGTGATCATCTTTTGCCAACTACACAGGAAAAAAATCTCTTAAGGTGAATACATGGACATCTTTACTCTTCTCTACCATGAGTTGGAGAAGAAGGACAAAGATGATATGGATGACAAGGATAGAGAGAAGCTCAAAAAAGATGAAGGTGGATAGAACCTTGGCTAATTGAGTGGCTGGTTTCCTAATGTATGTAGGAGGGTGTCCTCTTTATTTTAGTATCTTTCCTTATATATAATTCTGTTTTGGTCGTTGACTCCCCTGAGCATTCCAACACACTTCCAAATCAGTTGGCTCTGTGATCTGTCATTTAGAGGTTCACCCTATCCACTGGCTGCGTTACCTGAGTCCTGCCTCCAACATTCTAAATAGTTTGCTGTTCCTCTCCCCCCCCCATAGCCAGTCAGAGCACAGAGGTCATTTGCATATGTGGCCTGATTGGCCTTTGCCTCAGAACACAGAAGTTATTTGCATATGCGGCCTCATTGGCCTTTCTAAACAATTTGCTGTTGCTGTTCTGAGGTAAAATGTGTTTTGAGGTAAAATACATTTCCACTTAGTGCCTGTTGGGAGAATCATTGTTGCCAATTTCCAGGTGAGGGCTGAAGATCACTCAGAACTACAATTGCTTTCCAGATGGCGGAGAAAATGGTGGACTCTGTGTCCTTATATCCTGCTGAGATGCCCCCTGTATGACAGCCAATGTGATTTAGCAGTCAGGGCTTCAGAGCACGGCAGAGGCTGCAGGTGGGGGTGGTGGAAAGCTGAAGAATGAGGGGAAAATAAAGGCAGGTTGATGATTGGCTGGGAAGGAGATATGGTTGCCAACTCCAGGTGGGAAATTCCTGGAGATTTGAAGGATGGAGCATGGAGAAGGTAAGGTTTCAGGAGGGGTGGGACCTCAGACACGTACAATGCCACAGACTCCACCCTCCAAACCAACCAGTCCCTCCTGGGGAACCATTATTGCCAATCTCCAGGTGGGGGCTGGAGATCACACAGAATTACAACTACTCCCCAGGAGGAGGGGGGAGGAGATGGAAAGCTGAAGTGAGAGGGGCAGATCAAGGTAGGTTGATGGTTGGCTGGGAAGGAGATAGGTTGCCAACTCCAGGTTGGGAAATTCCTGGAGATTTGAGGTGTGGAGCCTGGAGAGGGTAGGATTTGAGGAGGGGTGGGACCTCAGATAGGTACAATGCCATAGACTCCACCCTCCAAACCAGCCATTCTCTCCTGGAGAACCATTGTTGCCAATCTCCAGGTGAGGGTTGGAGATAACTCAAAATTACAACTGTTCTTCAGGTAGCAGAGATCAGTTCCTCTAGAGAAAATGGTGGACTTGGTGTCATTATACCCTGCCAAGGTCACCAAAGCAAATTGACAGTGAGTGGTCAAGGCCAGGGCACCCGCCTAGAGCCTCTTTCTAGAGTTCATCATATTTATTTCCACAACGGGCCTTATTCCTAATTTTGATATAATTTACAAAGGAGATACCAGGTTTACCAGCCCTGCCTGGTTACAGTACAATGAAGAGTTCTGAATGATGGCAGCCATGAACCCAGCATTGCAGTGGGACCAGGTGCACCCTTTCCTCTGGGACTGGTCCGGCCAAATGTAGACAACAGATACCACAGTGGCCATCTTGTCCAATGCCTTTCTGGGTTGACCACTTCCATGCTTCTGCAGGGCAGGCAGCTCAACCCCATCAGCTCTGCTGGGAATTTGGGTCGCAGGGGGGTTGTAATAGGAATACCTGCCAGTATTGGCACGAATGCCCACTGTGTGGGGGACCACACCCCTTTTCTGCATGTTTCTGAGCAAAAAAGGCAGGAGAAAACCTGAAGCAAGTGGATTTGGCCACCCTGCTGGTAAAGGGCCCCAGTTCCACAAGGCTGAGAGTTCTTGAGGCCTGGTTGCATGAATACCCAAAAAGGGACAATAGATTATATTTGCTGGATGGTTTTAGGTTTGGATTCCATATACCTTATCAGGGTGACAGGGCCCCCTTTATGGCACACAACTTATGTTCTATCAGGGGCAGGGAACTCAAAAATAAATGTCGAAAGAGAGAGCTGAGGGCAGGATTTGGGGCCCCTTTTTGGTTCCCCCTATGCCCAACCTACGTCTTTCTCCATTGGAGATAGTACCCAAGAAAGCCCCAGGAGAATACTGCCTTATCCACCATCTTTCCAGACTCCTTATGCGCGGTCCGGTATACTTCCTTTGATCAGGCAGTACACATTGTTCGCCACTGTGGCTTAGGTATGGAGATGGCCAAATGCGACATTAAGTCAGCCTTTCGCCTCCTCCCAGTGCATTCGGACGACTTTGACCTGTTGCGTTTTTTCTTTCAAGGCCACTTTTATATGGATAGGGCAGTGCTCATGGGATGCTCAGTGTCATGCTTGGCATTTGAGCAATTTAGTTTGTTCCTCGAGTAGGTCCTCCATTCCCGCACTGCTCTGTCCTCAGTGGTCCACTATCGTAACGATTTTTTGTTTGTTGGCCCCTATGGCTCTGGTCAATTTGCACTGTTGTTAAATGCATTTTTGGACCTAGTCCACCAGTTTGTAGAGTTTAGAAACAAGGTAGGGTACCCCAGCTTATGGCCAGTTTTGGTCATTGCATTTGTTACATTTTTGTGTTTCATTTGTTGCATTTTTGTGTTTCGCTAAAAGGTAAGGGCCTGGCAGTCAGCTCTATTAAAGGGATCTTTTCTGCTATAGCTTACACCAGTGAAGCTCAGGGACTTAAGGATGTTACTGGTGACTTCAGGGTATGTAGAAAGTTAGAGGGTTGGACACGGGAGTCGGGGGCTAGGGCCGATCTGCACCAGCCCACATCCCCTTCAATTCTGCAAGGCTTGCAGGCCACTTGGCCGGAAGTTTGCTCATCCCCTTACAAGGCCTCGTTATTTCATGCCATTGCCCTTGTTGTGTTTTTTTGGGGCTTTCTGTATAAGTGAGCTGGTGGCCCAATCGAAGTCTGATGGCTCCATTCAAGCTCTTGTGATAAGGGATGTTAGCTTAACTGCAGGCAAGGCGCACATTAGGCTACACAGCTCCAAGACAGACCAGCAGAGGTGGGGGTCTGTAGTTACATTAGGCCTTTGATCTAAGAAGGACCTGTGTCCTGTTTCAGCCCTGGCCACCTATCTTGTGAACATGGGGTTGGAGGAGGGCCTTCTGTTTCACCATCTGGATTCAAGTTCATTAACTAAACACCAATTTTGGTCTGTTACTTCCAATGCTTTGGGGAGGCTTGGGCTCTCTGGAGTTCAGTTTTGCACCCCCTCATTTTGTATCGGCATTGCCGCAGCCATGGGCTACTTAGTACAGGCCATACAGCATTTGAGCAGATGGCATTCTGCAGCTTACAAGTCCTATGTCCGCCCCATGCTGGGTCCTTGAGGGGATTATTTCTGTTTGAGGTTAGAGGTTGAGTTTTTGTTCCTTTGCTCACTGTTTTTTCATTTCAGGTCCCATGTGTCAGTGAGAGAGGAAGCGAGTGTTCATCTGCAGGCTCAGCTTTGTTTTTTGGGCAAGGCACCAGGCAAGGTGGATGCCCACGGGATCCCAGCTCAGTCTCAACCAGTGGGCCACAGTGGAATGGCTGGGGCACAGAGGCTTGTAGTGGCCTGCCCTGTTGCATTTGCTGTTCAAGGGACAGGTTGGACTCCCCCCTCATGTTTTAATCATTCACCTTGGGGGTGAATCCCCTCTCATCAATGGGAAGGCTTTGATTTTGCAGGTCCAAGCTGATTTCCAAATGATTGCACAATGATGGCCAGGAACCCTGATCATCTGAACTGCCATGGTGCCATGTTTTGTATGGCGTGGGGTGGAGAACCCCTTGGCCATAGACAGGGCTCACCACAAGGCTAACTACGAGCTACAGAGGGTCCTTGAAAATGGTTTGGGCCACTTCTTACCTCATCTGGGTATAAGTGCTGGCTGTTTCAGCCTATACAAGAATGATGGCATTCATTTGTCAAAGATGGGATTGGATATCTTTCTGGAGGATTTGCGGCAAGGGCTGTGGGAGGCCTTGGGCCTTGTGATGGGCATAGGGTTGCCAAGTGAAAAAATCACTGCAGTGGGGGACTCCCGGCTTGCAGCTTGAGCGCGCGTGTGTGCTGCATGCACGTCACCAGGAAATGACGTGATGACGCCGGGGACCCTGGAGGTGGGGCCACAGCTGTCTGAGGGAAAACCATAGAGTTTTCCCTTGGATGGTCATGGCCCCACCCCCAGCATGCCCGGCATTGTCACGTCCTTTCTTGGTGACGTGCATGTGGGGGTGGGTTTCCCCCGGGGTCCGATCCACCGGCGGCGGGGAACAGGCCTCTGTTGCAAGGGTTTTCCCACCCCCAGGGGGGACTTGGCAAGCCTAGATGGGCGCAAGGGCCTAAGAAGAGGCTTAGCCTTTGCGATGGCAGGATTTTGGTTCAGATAGTGGTTGTGGTATGGCGAGAACCGGCTGACTCTCCACTCAGTGTCTAGGGGTCTTGTGAGTATGGTCTGGGGCCTTGCAGCCCGGGATGGGGAAAACAGACTGCCTACAGAGCCTCCCTGGATAGTCCTCCCTTTTAGCCTTGCAGCTCAGGGGTCAGGGCTCCTGGGAGGTTATCCAATTGCTGCACAGCTTGGCCAAAGCCACAGCATGTTGGCTCCTGCCCAGGGCTGGGGGCTCGCCCTGTTTCAGATGGCAAGGGTGGATCTTTGGACCCATGGCCTTGAACATTCTGCAACATTTGCTTTTGCTGTTTCAATTGTTTTTAAATGTAATAAAGTGGCTCATTTAGTTAACCCAACATCAGTGTTTGTCTCTTCATTCCAGCTTGGGGGGCAAAGAAGGGACTGGGGACTTTGGAGATGCTGCTGCTGATGATCTAGTCTCTCTGTTAAACATCCAGACCAGTTCTGAAGGGCTTGCTGGTTGTGGTTTCTCATCTAGGCACTGATAAAGTCCTTCTCTCTTTCCTCCAGTTGTACTATGCAAATAGACATGTTAACCCTTACACCAGATGATTCTGGTTGGCTTCTCTTTGCTGGAACCTTTTATAGAAAACATTGCCATGATTTTATTGTTCAGTTTATTTTTTATTTTTTTACATTCCACTTTATATCCCACTCGAACCCCCTATCCAGGGGTCTCTGAGCGGCTTACAAGTCGGTGCTAGTCACCATTTCAATTTTTCCTAGATAGGGCCACAGGTTCTATGTGGGGTGGGGCAACCTACCAGGCACCCCTGTGGTGGTGGTTGGTGTTGTTTTTTCCTTCAGGTTCTTTTTTGTCGGCGGTCTTCTGGCAGCGGTCTCTGGCGGGGTGCTCTTCCTGGCGCAATAGTAAGCAATAGTAACTGTCAGAAATAGGATCTCAATTTTCTTCTTTTCTTTTTAAATAAAAGTGATAACAGTTAACTTTAGAGCAAAGGGTGGATCTGCCAAGTCATTGCCCTGCACTTGAGGCTCTGTCTATTAAATAACCTGTTGCAGGATAAACAGAAGAATCCATGCTGATTAATTTAGTGGCACAGTTCACTGACCCACCTATCAATGATAAGGAAAATGGCTTAACCCTACTTAAAAAAAGGCAGCTTAATCTACATTCCTCTTAACAGAAAAACAACTGGCACATAGGTAAATTTCCAAATATGATGATGTTGAAGGGGTCACACATTAGTCTACTTTTAAAGTGATAAGGAAAAAAGAACTGTATAAATGAGACAGAAGAAACAAAGTGCTGGATAATCAGCAGGCACTAATACATTTTAATGATGTACAGGCTAACCAGTTTTCTTAGAGACAGTGCTGTCACTAGGAACCATTAAAATCGTAAAGGCCCAGAAAAATTCAGGTGGGGATTCCCCCCCCCCCTCTTTTTTTTCCAATGAACAAAATGCAAAATCTTGGGGAACACTGAGGAAAAATAGTATGAAATATATTCTCTTTCATAATGAACAAAATGCTTCTTAGGGCAAGGTTTCTCACATGCAAAATAAATAGCATAAAAAGGCCTGAGGACTTCCCCAGTTTTTCCAATAGAATATTTGAGAAATTGGGGGATCAACAAAAAAGCTCCTATTAAGTATTTTCTCTTTTGAGTGAGAAAAAACTTGTCTTCAAAAGCATTTCACTCATTCCATATGTACAGAATGAAAACAGTGATCCATGCAATGGTCACCTCAAGGTTAGACTACTGCAAAGCTCTCTACATTAGGCTGCCCTTGTCTCGGATCCAGAAGCTGCAGCTAGTGCAGAATGCCACGGCCAGGCTGTTGATGTGTCTCTCTATGCGGAACCATATCCAGCCTGTGCTGAGGATGCTGCGCTGGCTGCCTATAGCGTACCGGGTTCAGTTCAAGGTACTGGCTCTAACCTTTAAAGCCCTATATGGTCAGGGGCCTGCCTACTTGAGGGACCGCCTTTCCCCATACATGCCCCAGAGAGCACTGAGGTCAGGGTCACAACATCGCCTGACTCTCCCTGGTCCAAAAGAAGCCAGGCTGACTATTACCAGAGCTCGAGCTTTCTCAGTGGCAGCCCCACAGTGATGGAATGAGCTCCCAGAGGACATCAGGCTTTCGATTAGGAGCCGCCACTGACGAATGTGCCCTAGAACATCTTCTGGCCTGGGACCCTGTTGGATGCTATTTCTACCATTGGGCTGATTTGGAATACCGCCATCATTAGCTTGTCTTTTTTATCTGTTAACTGATGTTGTTTAATTTTGTATTGTATTTTTAACTCTTTTAACTCTGTATTGTTCTATGATATTTTAATCCTGTTAGCCGCCTTGAGCCAGCGTGTCCAGCAAGGCAGGATACAAATAGAAACAATAATAAATAAATAAATAAATAATCTGAGGTCTTTCTCAATTTTTCCAATAACAAATGGGGAAATTTTGGGGAGTATCAGGAAAAAAAATCTTATGAAACATTTTCATTTTTAGAGTGAACAAAAATCCTTTTAACAACATATTTTTCTTCCTTCAAAATGTAAACCATGAAAAAGAATCCTTCATTGAAAAAAATGGGAAATTTAGGGGTACACTGAAAAAGAAAACTATGATTTATTGATTTATTTTCTATTAATGAGTGTAATGAAAGAAAAGCTTTACTCAAAATGTATAGTTTGATTTTTTAAAATATAAAAATATACTTTATATACAACATTTTAGAAAATACTTTTTTGTTTAAATATAAAGTAAATTTGGCAAAAATTAATGTTTTCACGTGTTTAAAGATCATATTATTATAGAGTTCAATGTTGCCCCAGCACCCCAAATGAAGACACCAGACCAAAGCATGGTTTAATTAGTTTATCAAAATTACCTGATCTACCGTGTTTCCCCGAAAATAAGACACATATTTATTTTTTCTCAAGAAGACACACTAGGGCTTATACCACAAATGCATAGAAATCCTGCTAGGGCTTATTTTTGGGGTAGGTCTTATTTTCGGGGAAACAGGGTATGTCACACTTATTACATATGCTTATATTTAAATTGGGTGAGCTGTGCTAGGCACCCTAGACATGGTTGCCTTTGTTTTTGCAAATCCACCCTGGCTCCAAACTTGACCAGTGGCTTTCACTTGTTTATTCTTGCCAGTGCATACTCTGCTGAGAAGTGCCCAACCCCATCCTCATCCCCTGATGTACTGTAGAGCGACTACCAGGCTTGGAAATACATTGCTCAGCATCAAAAGTGGTCCTTCCCAAGCCTTATCCCACTGTAAACCCAGTGATGGTCTGTTCAGGACATGTCCTGTATAGTGTCCAATGTCTCAGGTTACTTCTGCTCATCCCTACTCAACTGCCATGTCCCTGACAAAATAGTTAGGGACTAAACAGTCTAGGACCAGGCATAGTTAATTTGGTTGTACACTTTCATCCCCTAAATATTGCAAAGCAGGTGATAAAAAGCTCTCCTCACCACCAATCAGAAGGAAAAAAACAAAAATCTTGTTTGGCTCCAAATGGCGAGTGTGAGTGGTTCAGTAGCACACTCCAAAAGCCTGTCAGAAAGGGGCAAAGCTTTAACATATAGCCCCCTCCAGCATTTCTCGCCATTGGACAGCTTCTTTCTAACTAGCCAATTAGTGTCCAGTGCTTCATTTGAAGAGGGACTGGAGCAAATTAATCAATGGATTTACTGCCTTTTTTCAAGGCTATAAAATTTAACGGCAATCATGCTATTTTAGCATAGGGTGCAGCAGTCTACAACTCTTTCTAAGTGTACTTGAAATTTCTTACAGGAAACAAAGGCATTTATATTTGTAAATTCCATAAATTTGCCAAATAGCACACTTTTATATGCTAACTATAAATTTAAAATTATGTGTTTTATGTTAAATCAGTAAAAGGTTTGACAGAAATCTGGCTCCCACACAGACGCCGACAGTGTCCTGCTGGGAGCTGTATTTGCCTCCATGAAAGGAGGGAGGAGTTTGGCTGCACTACAGCTGGGTCCTTTAGGGGGCAGGGCCAGCGCCATTTTAATGGCTGGCCCCACTTTGGCAAAGGCAAATGCAGGTGGCAGAGGCTCGCAGGCGGTGCAGCCTGTTTAGGAGCAGTGGAGGTGTATTCCGGGTGGTTGCAGAAGTGGCAGATGAAAGAAGAGTTCGACAGTGGTGGTGGTGGCAGAATTTGGCAGCTCAGCCTGCATTCAGCGGCGGTGTTGTGGTGGCAGGCTTCGGCAGCAGGATTTGTCAGCCGTGGTGTGCTTTGTTGGCAGTGGAAGCTACAGGCTATTTACAGCAATCGTGGTGGGGGTGGCGATCTGATGGTGTCGAGGCAGCCCAGAGCGGCTGGAAGGGGTCTCTCAGGGACTTAATAAAGAAGGGGGTGTAGAAGTCGTTTTGCTGCTGCGGGTATAAAGCCAACCCACCTCCTTTTTTCCACCAACCCCTTTGGATGGTCATTTGGCTGTTTTTTGCCACTTCTGTGGAGCCTATAGCTGGATAAGTTATATAATAAGTGGTGGCAGGGTTACGCTGCTTTAGTCCTGTATATTCCCGCCATTTGCTCCTCCCTCCCCTCAGTCACATAGACATTCCTCCTGCGGGCTAGTTTGAAGCATACGGAGGAGGCAGCCATTTTAGCGCAGTCGACTTTGGCAGCCATTTTGGAATAGTCCCTTTGGCAACCATTTTGTAGAGGTGGCCATCTTGGGAAGGTCTTTAGTGGCCATTTTAGGATTAGTGGTGGCCATTTAGGAAGGTCCTAGTGGCGGCCATTTTAAGGCTTCATTGATCGGCAGCCATTTTGGGGGTTTCCAAGGGTAGCTCCTCTGACCTGGTATGGTGTCCAAGAAAGGACAGGGCCGGTCTAAAGGGAAGGAACCTGCACCAAAGGTACTCAAAAAAGTGGTTCTGCCCCCTCCTGTAGCCCCTTCATCTTCTGAAGATGAGGATGAAGTGCGAGAGCAACAGATAATATTAGATAAGTTGGCAGCTCTGGAGCAAGCCAAAGGAGCTGCAGCAGCAGCCCCTACTGAGACTGGAGTTAAGCCTAGACAGCATAAGGAGAGTTGTGCTGAATGGAAAAAGTTCCGGGACGAGGTGCTTAAACATTAATCTTCCATTGCATCTAGACCCAGGGAAGGTAAAAACATTGATGGTGCTGATCCGGTGCCGTCTGGCGCATCTGGTTCGGATGTTGGGGATTCTGCAGTGATCATGGTGGCGGAAGCAGAGCAACCTGGTGCCAGAGGTAAGGATGACATGGATGTACAGCAGAACATATTTTGGCCATGGGGACGTTGGGAACCTGCAGCAGATACAACACACAATCCCTCATTCCTGGGCATGGGGCCCGCCCCCTATGTGCATGCAGGCCCCTTGGTGTACCTTTTTGCCTCTGGTAGTAGGCATGCCGGCTAGTCCCTGGGAGGCTTGGGGTTTCTCCCCTCCTTGGACTAATCTTTAGGCTGCAGCATCCACAAAGACTATGCCCTTTGGAGATGTGGCTCTGCCACTGGGTGACCATCTTTTACCTGTAACTAGGGAAAAGATTTGTAAAGGGGAGTTTGTGGATGTATTCAGACTTTTTTATCGAGAAATGGAAAAGATGGATAAAGAGGAGCTGGATGATAAGGACAAGAAGATATTGTAGATCGGACCTGGGCCAATTGGTTGCCTGGTTTTGTCATTTATGCCAGAGTGATCTCACGGGTGCAACAATGGAAGGTTGCAGAGCTGTTCCAATATCTGGATATCATATATAAGGCCTACACTGGCTTTCCTGGCCCAGCCTGGCTCCAATATGATGAAGAATTTTGTATGCGAGCCGCTATGAATCTGGCACTCCCATGGGATCAGATACACCCCCACCTCTGGTTGCAGGTCATGTCCTAGGCAAGGCCCAATGTGGGTGATCGATCGCATAATGGGCATATGGTGCACCACCTGCCAGGGGTCATTTCGTAGAAAAAGAGCTAGGGGAAGGGATACTAATACCCTAACACTAATACTATGGGTGATGGGTAAAGGAGCTCTAATACAAATATCCAGAGGTCATTTCGGGGGGGAATGCGGGGAACGCAGTTCCCCCGAGTGATGTGCAGGGGGGCGGGGCACATGACGAAGCCCCGCCCCCTGCTTCCGGCCACCCCGCTTCCAGCCCTCATTCAGCCAGGAGGAGGCAGGAGAAGAGGGAGGGTAAGTTGCTTCCTCCCCACCTCTCCCCACCCCTGCCTGCCTGGGGCCAGGGAGGGCCTTGGCGGGGCTTCCTCGCACTCCCGCTGGCCTTGCAGGTCCACCACCGGGCCCCTGATGTCAGGGGGTGTGGCATATGCTAATGAGTTATGCTAATGAGTTCCCCTAGCTCTTTTTCTACGAAATGACCCCTGCATATATCTACTTGACAGGGAAAGGAAAACTACCATTCTAATCTATTTCATCTACTGGATTTGGGGAAAAGTAAAGGTAAAGGTTCCCTTGCTCGAAAGCCAGTCGAATCCGACTTTAGGGTTGCGGTGCTCATCTCCATTTCAAAGCCAAAGAACCAGCGCTGTCAGAAGACATTTCCGTGGTCATGTGGCCGGCATGACTAAACACCAAGGCGCACAGAACTATGTTACCTTCCCACCGAAGTGGTACCTATTTATCTACTTGCAATTTCTTGCTTTCGAACTGCTAGGTTGGCAGGAGCTGGAACTAGAGATGAGAGCTCACTCCATCATGCGGCACCCGGGTCTTGAACTGCTGAACTACTGATATTCCACAGCCTGTAGTTCAGCGTCTTAACCACTTGAGCCACCGCAGCTCCATATTTGGGGAAAGGAAGAAGTCTAATACATGTCATGATCTGAATGCTTTTTAACCTAATGTTACGGTTATACAAAGATTTGGTTCAATTATTATAGTATACATTTAATAGCTTAACACAAGTACTGCCTTTAGTACTATTGTCTTAGTTCAAGAGTCTTTTCTTCTTGCGTTTCTTCATTTTCTGGAGTTTGGGGGCAGCCTCTCCTTTCTCCGATTCAGATGATTGTGATGACGTGGAGTTTTGGCTTATTGAATCCTGTGAGTAGGCTCCTGCTGCTTCTTCGTCTTCTTCTTCATCATCTTCTTCTTCTTCTTCTTCATCGTCTTCTTCTTCTTCATCGTCTTCATCGTCTTCTTTGTTGTCTTCAAAGCCTTCGGCGTTTCGTCGTCTTCTTCATCTTCGCCTTCATCTTCATCTCCTTAGTCTTCCTCTTCGTCGTCTTCGGTGGCGGCGTCTTCTTCTTCGTCATCTCCGTCGTCTTCGTCTCCGTCATCTTCATTGTCATCATCTTCATCGTCGTTGTCTTCGTTGTCGCCTTCATCTTCTTCTTCGTCTTCTTCGTCATCATCTTCGTCCTCTTCGTCGTCTTTGTCTTCTTCGTCATCGTATTCGTCGTCATTGTATTCATCGTCTTCGTCGTTGTCGTCTTCATCGTCATCTTCTTCGTCATTGTCGCCTTCTTCATCCTCGTCTTTTCTTCTTTGTCTTCTTCATCTTCATCATCTTCGTCGCCTTCTTCTTCATCATTATCTTCTTCTTCTTCTTCATTGTCGTCTTCTTCCTCTCCATCTCTGTCATCTTCATTGTCGTCGCCGCCTTCGTCGTCTTCTTCATTGTCGTCTTTGTCGTCTTCTTCATCGTCATCTTCTTCGTCTTCATCTTCTTTGTCTTCTTCGTTGTCTTCTTCTTCGTCGTCTTTTTCGTTGTTATCTTCGTGTTTGTCTCCGTCGTCTTTGTCTTCGTGTTCGTCTCCATCGTCTCCGTCGTCGTCATCTCCGTCATCATCTTCGTCTTCATCTTCTCCGTCATCTTTGTCTTCGTCGTCATCTTCATCATCGTCTTCTTCATCATCTTCTTCTTCGTCGTCTTCTTCGTCGTTGTCGTCTTCTTCATTGCCTTCCTCTTCTTCTTCGTCTTCTTTTCGTCAGCATCTTCTTCTTCGTCGTCGTCTTCTTCTTCGTTGTCGTCATCTTCTTCGTCGTATTCTTCTTCATCGTCTTCGGCTTTGTCGGCTTTGTCTTCGTCGTCTTCTTCTTCGTCTTCGTCATCCTCATCGTCTTCTTCGTCCTCGTCTTCTTCTGCTTTGTTGTTGTCTTCTTCTGCTTTGTCATCGTCTTCTTCTTCGTTGTCGTCGTCTTCCTCATCTTCTTCTTCGTCTTCTTCGTCCTCGTCTTCATCATCGTCTTCTTCATCATCATCTTCTTCTTCGTCTTCTTCGTCGTTGTCGTCTTCTTCGTTGCCTTCGTCTTCTTCTTCGTCGTCGTCTTCTTCTTCTTCGTTGTTGTCATCTTCTTCGTCGTATTCTTCTTCATTGTCTTCGTCTTTGTCGGCTTTGTCTTCGTCTTCTTCTTCATCGTCATCGTCTTCGTCATCGTCTTCGTCGTCTTCTTCTTCGTCTTCTTCGTCTTCTTCGTCCTCGTCTTCTTCTGCTTTGTTGTCGTCTTCTTCTGCTTTGTCATAGTCTTCTTCTTCGTTGTCGTCGTCTTCAGCATCTTCTTCTTCGTCTTCTTCGTCCTCGTCTTCAAAGCCTTCAATGCTTTTGTCGTCTTCATCATCTTCTTCATCTTCTTCACCTTCATCTTCGTCTTCTTAGTCTTCCTCTTCTAATCATCATCTTCGGCGGCGGTGTCTTCTTCATCAACTTTGTCTCCGTCGTCTTTGTCTCCATCGTCTTCATCGTCATCTTCTTCTTTGACATCTTCGTCATCTTCTTCATCGTCATCTTCACCGTCATCATCTTTGTCTTCTTCGTCTTATTTGTTGTCTTCGTCTTCTTTGTCGTCGTCTTCGTTGTCGTCTTCTTCGTCATCTTCGTCTTCTTCTTCTTCGTTGTTGTCTTCTTCGTCTTCTTCGTCTTCTTCGTCGTCTTCTTTGTCTTCTTCGTCGTCGTCTTCTTTATCGTCATTGTCTTCGTCGTCTTCTTCGTCTTCATCATCTTTGTCTTCATCGACTTCGTCTTCGTCGCCTTCATCATCATCTTTTTCTTCTTTGTCTTCTTCCTCATCATCGTCGTCTTCTTCCTCTCTGTCGTCTTCGTCGTCTTAGTCTTCTTCGTCATCTTCTTCTTCATCTTCTTCGTTGTCATATTCGTCTTCTTCTTCTTCTTCTTCGTTGTCGTCTTCTTCGTCATTATCGTCTTTTTCTTCATCGTCTTCATCGTCTTCATCGTCTTTGTCACCTTCTTCTTCATCATCATCTTCTTCTTCGTCTTCTTCTTCTTTGTCGTCTTCATCTTATTCTTATTCTTTGTCTTCATCGTCTTCTTTGTCTTCTTTGTCGTCGTCGTTATCTTCATCGTCTTCTTCATCATCTTCATCTTCTTCATCTTTTTCTTCGTCTTTGTCGTCTTCGTCGTTGTCTTCTTCGACTTCGTCTTCTTCTTCGTCGTCTTCTTCTTCGTCGTCATCGTCTCTGTCTTCTTCTTCGTCTTCATTGTCTTCGTTGTCTTCTTCTTCGTCATTGTCTTCGTCGTCGTTGTCTCCGTCGTCTCCGTCGACGTCTTTGTCGTTGTCGTCTTCGTTGTTGTGTTCTTCGTCATCTTCGTCATCTTTTTCGTTGTCGTCGTCATCTTCTTCGTCTTCTTCTTCGTCGTCTTCTTCGTCATTGTCGTCTTCGTCTTCTTCTTCATCGTCGTCTTCATCATCTATGTCGTCTACTTTGTCGTCTACTTCATCGTCTTCTTCATCTTCGTCCTCTTCGTCGCCTTCTTTGTAGCCATCTTCTTCTTCTTCTCCGTCTTCTTGTTCATCTTCGTCGTCTTCGTCACCTTCTTCGTCACCTTCTTCTTCGTCACCTTCTTTGGCGCCTTCTTCTTCTTCGTCTTCTTCATCATTGTCTTCTTTGTCGTTTTCGGTGTCGTCTTCGTCGTCTTCATCTTTGTCTTCTTTGTCATCATCTTCTTCATCTTCATCGTCTTCGTCTTCATCACCTTCTTCAGCACCTTCTTCTTCTTTGTCATCTTCGTCATCGTCGTCTTCATCGTTTTTTTCATCGTCATCTTCTTCTTCGTCGTCGTTGTCATCTTTGTCTTCTTCTTCATCGTCGTCTTCGTCGTCTTCGTTTTCTTCATTGTCGTCTTCATCTATGTCATCTTCGTTGTCGTCGTCATCATCTTCTTCATCTTCGTCGTCTTCATCTTCATCGCCTTCTTCGTCGCCTTCTTCTTCTTCGTCGTCTTTGTCACCTTCTTCGTCTTCATCGCCTTCTTCTTCTTCTTCTTCTTCGTCGTCATCTCCTTCGACGTCTTCTTTGTCATTTTCGGTGTCTTCTTCATCTTCTTCATCTTCATCATCTTTGTCGTCATCTTCGGCATCGTCTTCTTCATCTTCGTCGTTTTCGTTGCCTTCTTCTTCGTCGTCTTCATCGCCTTCTTCTTCTTTGTCGTCTTCATCTTCATCTTCTTCGTCTTTGTCGTCATCGTCTTCTTTTCATCGTCGTCTTCTTCTTCATCGTCGTCTTCTTCTTTTTCTTCGTCGTCTTCTTCGTCATCGGCTTCGTCGGCTTCGTCGTCGTCATCTTCTTCTACTTCTTCATCTTCTTTGTCATCGTCTTCATCGTCTTCTTCTTCATCGTCTTCATCGTTGGAGTCTTTGACTTCGTCATCATCTTCTTCGTCTTCGTCATCTTCTTTTTCTTTTTCATCGTCATCTTAGTCGTCATCTTCGCCATCGTCTTTGTTGTCTTCTTCTTCGTCTTTGTCGTCTTCTTCGTCGCCTTCGTCTTCTTTGTCGTCGTCTTCGAAGCCTTTGAGGCTTTCATCGTATTCTTCTTCGACTTCTTCATCTTCTTCGCCTTCATCTTCATCTTCTTAGTCTTCATCTTCATCTCCTTAGTCTTCATCTTCTTCTTTGTCATCGTCGTCTTCGGCGGCGGCGTCTTCTTCTTCGTCATCTTCATCTCCTTCATCGTCATCTTATAAAAAATTGTCCTCAAGATATTATTGAGAAGGTACAAGAAGAGACAGATATACAAGTCGTAGATAAGATAAAATATCAAGGCATATTTATGACAAATAAGAACAGTATGCTAAAAGAAAATAACTATCAAAAACTGCTAGAAGAAGTTAAGAAACATCTCCATAGATGGAAAGACATGTAACTATCTCTTATGGGTAGAATTGCAGCGATTAAGATGAATGTCCTGCCACGTTTTCTATTTTAAAGGAAATAAGCTCACTTGGAAAAAAACCCTCACAGAAAAAAGCCCATTCACATAAAAGCCCACACAGATAGAAGCCCACATGGAAAAATACAATGTAAAGCGCCATAGATATGTATAATGGTGGATAGCCATTCATCTCTACATATGAAAATGAACAAGTATTACCTATATTTTATATTGTTGTTTTAGGATTAAAACATTCTCATGCAACAATTTGTGTTGTGATTTTATCAATTATAATCAAATAATAACTTTGCTATGTTATTAGTAAATTACTTCATTACTATACAAAAGTGATCTGTATGAAGAGAGCTTTAATGCTCTTCAGTGTAAAAGCTTGAAAGGGAATATGCAGGAAATAAAAGTGACCATTTTGTTATCAACGAACCTTATTAAGAAGGAAAAACAATAACAACAGAAATTAAACTCTATATAGAAATATTTAAAAATAAAATTAAATACTTTAATATTTACTAATTTGCCATTTGTTAAACTTTGTAATGCTGGTATGATGTAATTTCTAAAGACAGAAAGATGTTAAATTAAATTTGCCTAGTATACACAGCTTTTGAACAACGATGTGGTTTAAAATACTTCAAATAATATTTTTTACTTATTTTGTTCATAAAAATTAAAATCATAAAATTAAAATAAATTGACTTTCTAGCTCTATTTCCCTTTACTTGTATTTTAACAGTGTGGTACACCCTGTGACCATGACAAAAGACTACCTGACCCTAATATTAAAAGCAACAATTATTTAAAACTACATTTAATACCAACAACAATAAGAATAATTTAATAACAATGACGACTCACATATAATTCTTCATTTCAAATTAGCCAATTTCCTTAACTAATTAAGTTTGTTTTACTTGCTCATATAGCTGCACAGAAGTGGCAACCATGTCATGTTCTTATTCTTGTCATGTTCTTGTTCTTATTCACCTCTAGATGACCTGTCTGTGCATTAGCCAGAGTTAGTTTGTGGCAAGACAGGTCCCACTGCAGTCCATCAAATAGAGACCACACACTGGGATGACTGCAGTGGAATAGGGAATTAAGAGCACTACATGACACTGTTGTCACTTCTGTTATTATTTGTTATTTAATATTATGGTTTTGTTATCTTATGGCTCTAGAAAGGGGCTCTGGGCGGGTGCCCTGGCCTTGGGCACTCAGGGTCAATTTGCTGTGGTGACTTCAGCAGCATATAATGACACAGAGTCCACCGTTTTCTCCAGGGGAACTGATCTCTGCCATCTGAAGAGCAGCTGTAATTCTGAGTGATCTCCAGCCCTCACCTGGAGATTTAAAAACAAGCTGGACTTTGGTGTGAATACAATGGGAAAAATAAAGTAAGCACACCGAAGAAAACCAATGTTCTATGACTTTAACACACTTGGTTGTACTTTTAATAGTATTTATAATGCAAATTTCTTATGTTACACAACAATCATCCTTATGTAAAGTACATGCCATAAACATAGGCAAAGCCAGTAGATAATGATGTGAGTACAATACAAAATCTTGATGCAAATAGTCTTGACACTATGTTCCTGGAATGTCGTCTCTTCAAGGTGTCTTGATAGAGCTATGAAGTGGAAAAGCAGACTTGAAAGTCTTCATTTTTCAAGCTCCTAAACAGTATTTATCACTCCTTCATTTAAAAATGTGTGAATCCAAGGAGTACAAGAGATAAAGAGAACACGCTTTCCTAGGATTAACAAGCAGTTTCAGATATCTTTATCAACTCTCTCTCTCTGTTGGTGTTCATCACTAATCTCTTGATGGAGCACTGGAGGAATGACAATAATGTGGATCAATGCAACATCTCTCTAATGTATTCCCAAAGCTTCTGAAGTGCTAACTGCTACACCATACTAGCTGTGGTACTGCCTGGTATCACAACTGAACTCCAGAAAACAGATCTCTCTCTCCCCCTGGAGAAAATAACTGCTTTAGAGGGTAGACTCTATGGCATTCTGTTCAGCTAAGGCCTCTTCCCTCCCCAAACCCTGGCTTCCATAGACTTCAGCACAAAATCTCCAGGAATTTCCCAACCTGGTCAGGACTAGCCCGAATGAATTCCCCACAAAGGCCTGGAAAGGGCTTCATTCCTTTGTCTTTTTACTGACAGAACAAAGCTTGGTTGCTTAGCAATAGCCACTGAGGGGAAAGTTAGTCCCACAGGAGCCAAGCAGGAGAAGTGTCTTTGTCAGGAAAGACAGCCATTTTAGCAGTTATTCTGATAGGTGACAGTGACAGTGGGTGGGGAAAAGGAGCAGACCCAGCCCCCAGCCAATGTCATGCATTTACTCTTGAGTGGCGGTTGATGGGCCAATGGCTGATGGAGCGCACAGCACAGCCAATGGGAGAGCTGGAAATGGCCAACATGTTAGGAGAATTATATATATAATTATATATAAAATCACAACACAAATTGTTGCATGTGAATATAGGTAATACCTGTTCATTCTCATAAATTGAGATAAATGGTTATCCACCATTATAAATATCTATGGCGTTTTCCTGGTATGTTTCCATGCGGGCTTCTTTCCATGTGGGCTTTTTTCTGTGCGGGCTTTTATGTGAATGGTCTTTTTTCTGTGAGGGCTTTTGTCCAAGTGAGCTTATTTCCATGTGGGCATTTTTCCATGTGGCTTCTTTCCTGTGAGCATTTATGACTGTGGGGTTTTTCCTGTAAGCTTTTTTCTGGTCACCATGGCAAACCACCTCTGAACTTCTCTTGTCTGGAAACCCTATGGGGTCACCATAAATTGCCTGCAACTTGACTGGGGAGGGGAGAAAGAGAGTGGATGTAGAGGGGGAGTTTGGGTGTAGAGGGGGAGTTTGGGCCAGCCCCAGCTTTTTTTGCACACTAGGCGAGGATACCTTCTGGCGCCCCCCCCCCCGGCCCACCAATTTTCAAACATAAGTGCATTTTAGTCCAGGAGGATGCAAAGGATAAATGGAAACAAGTCTGAAGAAGTGAGCAGTGAGCATAAAAGCACGTCCCTACAACATTTTTGTTAGTCCTTAAAGGTGCTACTGGACTCCTACTGTTTCTACTGCTATTACAAACCACAACATTCAAAAACCAGTGAGGGAACATTTTAACCTTCCAGGAAAATCAGTTGCTGACCTAAGAGTAGCAGTTCTCTTACAAAGGAATTTCAATTGCGACAGAATTGTATTTTAAGCCCCCCCCCCTCATTTTGACCCACCTTCAAATGAGAACTGGACTTTTTGGTTACTTTTTAAAAAATCATGAATTGTTTGCAGCTCTTCATACATGAATTGTAGCTCTTCCCCTTCCCCTATCCCTTCCTCCAGCCGTCTCTCCAGACTGCCTGAAAAACTGCTGGGTGTAGCAGAGAGGCCCTTCCCACTCACTTTCTCCCGCGGCGTGTGGGTGTGGTTTTCCCCCCCCCCCCCCCGCTTGTTTCCACTGCAAAGGAAGCCATGTAGACTACATTGCCCAGCATGCCCTTGTGGCTCCTTACTAAGCAGACGGGACTGACTGAGCTGGAGCAGCTAGGACTGGATCGCTCCTTCCCTCCCCTCTTTTACAGCCAGTTGAAATTTTTACCAACCTTTCCAAACTAGCTAGTAGGGAGAGTGTGAGAGAAGCCTTGCCTTGCACGTCCATGAATGGCTGATAACATTCACAAAACACTTCACTTTTCTGTTCAGTTCTAGTATGAGGAGAAATTGGCCCATCACAAGTTGATCATCATGTTTTATGATATTTTCTACGTTTACTTCATATTTTGTTAAAAAAAATTATTAAGCAGGTTCCTACAGCTCTGGAAGAACAGGAGACCCAAGTTCTTTAGTTTCCATTGCTGAGATGCTGGAATAACCCTCTGTGACTGCTGTACTCCATGATGGTGTTCGTGTTAGAAAAAGGGAGCAGATGGGTGTGTCTTCAGCCTGAGAATCTATTTACTTGAGAATGTGGTCCCTTTTTATACAACCAATTATCTATAAAATGACAAAAGAAGGCCAATAGCTCAGTTGTACAGTCCCTGGCCTGACTACACGGGATCCCAGTTTATTTCCTGAAAATCTTAGGTAGCAGTATTTTGAAAGATCCTTATTTGAGAATTAAAGAACTTGCATTCAATATAGGTAGCAGACTGACTCACCATAGTACTATGTAGCTGTATATTTCCATACCATTTATGTGTTTGTTTATATAACAGCCTAATTTAAGGTATTTGCCTTTTCTTCTGAAGGAATGAGTAGTTTTCATTGTTGAATATAACACCAAGATCTATATTATGATTTTTATTGTCAAAGGGTAATCTCACCATGGAGTTATATTGTTTTAATTGTAAGCCTCCTTGAGCAGGTATTTGAAGGAGTGATGTAGAAATATTCAAAATAAATAAATAAGCATCCTCATAATTATGCAAGCTTGGAATTCTTTTTAT
Source organism: Gekko japonicus (assembly GCF_001447785.1). Lineage (NCBI taxonomy): Eukaryota > Metazoa > Chordata > Lepidosauria > Squamata > Gekkonidae > Gekko > Gekko japonicus. The sequence continues at coordinate 565,013 of NW_015166434.1, read as the reverse complement.
GCCAATGAATCTTTATTTATTGTATTCACTAGATATTCCCATATTATAAAATGTACGCCATTGAAGCTTTAGAATAAAATTATAAAAATGTTTGTGAACTCACTAATCTGTTTATGGGCAAATAAATAGACAAATTCAAATTTCTGTTTGCTTAGGATATCTACTAGACAGGATGATTTGAAATCTGTGGATCTCCAGCAATGTTTAAGAGAAGTCCTGTCCTCCAGACACTTGTGATATGTCACTTTACCTACTGAGCATTGAAAATTTAAACATTGCCTGTGGGTCCCCCATATTTAGAAATGCTCCAGCCTGCACAACCATTTGGGACAGGAGCCAATACATTATTTAACTGGATATGACAACTTAGCAAAGGCCTGAAGTTGTAACAAACAGGATATAAATACCAACACTTCCACACATTGGTATTGGGATAGTTCATCCCTGTACATTGTATTTCTAACATAGCTCAGTGAATTCCTGATTACTCTAATAGTAGGAAGATTATTTTTCCTGCATGGTATGGCTGCAGAGAAAAGGGGGTTACATATGTTTGTGCTATCAAGTTGCAAATGACCTATGGCTACCCCAGCAAGGGACTTTCAAGTCAAGTGAGAAGAGGTGGTCTACCATTGCCTTCTTCTGCAGCATCTTTCTGGGTAGTCTCCCATCTAAGTACCAACCCTGTTTAGCTTCTAAGTTCTGACAACATTGGGCTATACCATGCTGCCTTCCCTTCCCAGGGGAATTAGGAGGACATAATTCAAAAGTCCCTGGTCATCCTAGCCTTGTAAGTCATGAGATATATCTTCACGTGATGCATAAGTTTGCAATTTTAAAAACTACGAATGGGAAACCACTGAAAATCAAAGGCAAAGAAGCAAAGATTTTAACAGACATTCCATTTGAAATCCACAAGAGGAGACAACAGTACAAAAATCTAACTGCTTTTCTGCACAAGAACACTCCCTTCAGATGGATCTTTCCAGAAGGACTTATCTTTAACAACAACGGAAAGAAAGAAAAGATTGACTCTGTCCAAAAATCAAAAATATTCCTGGATCAGCAACAATCCACATCCAAAGTCCAAGGGAAAGCAGAGGCCACCATGCAAACAGAGGAAAAGAGCAATCATGACTCAGAAACCAGTGAAATTTTTTTTGGCAGCTCTGCAGAAGAGTTTGATTCTGAAAAAGGAGAGGCAGCTCCAAAAACACTAAAAAAAAGTTTGGTCTGGGTGATGTAAGGGAGGTCTGAAGGGAAACTTATTGGGGGCCTGTGATGGCTCTTGGCAGCCCTGCTGAGAGGTGTGCATGGGGGGAGAACTCACAGTGAATCAAATGATATCCCTGTGTCTCATACAGGATGCCTAGCTCTTCTGAAAAAAATCATATAATAAAATTTCCTTCAAAATAATAATTGTATAAGGTACTGAGCTTTGTGTGATATAACTTGAACCACTACAGATGATTTCCCAAAGTTGCAAAGAACAGCAATGGAGAAAAGATTATGCTAGCATTTTTCCTGGCTGTATGTCAAATACGGGGGGTGGCTAAAGGGAAAAAGACCATGTGACACTTGAAGTGTGGAAGATTGTTTCAGTTGTGGTTGTGTAGCAGTTGCCTTTCTTATTTGTTAACATCCTCCATGGGCACTATGATGAGAAGGTTGAACAGGTAACATATGAATGAGAGAACTGGTGGCAATAGTTCTGTTATTGATTAATTTCTTCAGAAAGTAGTATCTTCCATGAAATCCGACAATGCATACAACTAAAAACAAGTTCAATAGATTTTCCTCTGTTTAACATGTGGGCCTTTCCTTTCCTTTTCTTTATTAGCTTCATCGACCAGAGGTCTTAAGCCAAACGTACAAACAGCTACTATAAAACACATTACATATAATTACAAGATAATTTAGACCAAACATTTTTACAATAAAAATAACAGGTGGGTCAAATATACAGCTGCCTTTGAAATTGAATGGAGTCTAAAATATGCAGACTAAGTATTTGTCCAGACTTTGTCCAATGCTAGATACCGTATAAGTCAATGAGTGTTTGTATTTGTGGCTGTAGAGATTACATTTAAAACAGGCAGTTGAGACAAAGAGGAACTAAAGCAAGGTTGGTGCCTGCCACTATTTAATTTAATTGATTTTACAGAATTTGTACCCCAGCTTCCTGCCCTCATAAGAACCATCAAGTTGGCTAACAAATTGAAAGCATACATCATAAAATGACATCTTTAAAAAATTAAAGCAAAACCCCCCCTGCATTATTAAAACTATTATAACCAGACCTAAAATACACATAGAAAGACAGAAAGGCAACAATTATGACATTGGGGAGGAAGAAGCAATCACTGAGGGAACACCAAACCAAACAAAAAATCTTCAGCAGCTGGTGGAAGATGAGAACAGAAGGGGACAGATGAGTCTCCCCATGGAGAGAATTCCAGACTTTTGGTGCCATGGCCAAAAAGGCCCTCCACTTGCCTAATCTCAAATGGTGGGGGGACCTGAAGCAGGGCCTCCAAAGATTACTACAATGCTTGAGTAGGTTGTAGAGTTATAAGAATGCAAAAAAGACCAAAATAATGACACAATGAACAGTACAATCAAACTGGGCTACACAATTAAAGAACAATAGGAATAAAACAGTACAATACATACAATAGCCTTGATTTCACAAATTATTTTGTTGTTGTTGTTCAGTCTCACAGTCGAGTCTGACTCTTCGTGACCCCATGGACCACATCACACCAGGCCCTCTTGTCTTCCATTGTGCTCCGGAGTTTGCTTAATTTCATGTTCATTGCATCGATAACACTATCTAACCATCTCATCCTTTGCCGTCCCCTTCTTCTTCGCCTTCAATCTTTTCCAGCATCAGGATCTTCTCCAGTGAGTACTCCCTTCTCATTTGGTGGCCAAAGTATTTGAGCTTTAGGTTTAGTATCTGGCCTTTCAGGGAACAGTCAGGGTTGATTTCTTTTAGGATTGACTGATTTGATCTCCTTGTAGTCCAAGGGATTCTCAAGAATTTTCTCCAGTACCATAATTCAAAAGAATCTATTCTTCAGAGCTTGGCCTTCCTTATAGTCCAACTCTCACAGCCATACATTACTACTGGGAATACCATTGCTTTGACCATATGTACTTTTGTTGGCAGGCTGATGTCTCTACGTTTTATTATGCTGTCTAAGTTTGCCATCGCTTTCCTCCCAAGGAACAGGCATCTTTTAATTTCATGGCTGCAGTCACCGTCTGCAGTGATCTTAGATCCCAGGAACGTGAAGTCTGTCACTGCTTCCACGACTTCCCCTTCTATTTGCCAAGGAGTGATGGGGCCGGATGCCATGATCTTAGTTTTTTTGATGTTGAGCTTCAAGCCCACTTTTGCGCTCTCCTCTTTTACCCTGAGCAAGAGGCTCTTTAGGTCCTTTTCACTTTCTGCCATTAGAGTGGTATTGTCTGCATATCTGAGGTTGTTGATCTTTCCCCCAGCAATCTTAATTCCGGTTTGTGATTCATCCAGGCCAGCATTTTGCATGATATACTCTGCATATAAATTAAATAAGCAAGGTGGCAATATACATCCTTGTCGTACTCCTTTTCCAATGCTAAACCAATCAGTTGTTCCATATCCGGTTCTAACTGTCGCTTCTTGACCCTTATACAGGTTTCTCAAGAGACATGTAAGGTGGTGTGGTACTACCATCTCTTTAAGGACTTGCCATAGTTTGTTGTGATCCACACAATCAAAGGCTTTAGCATAGTCAATGAAGCAGAAGTAGATGTTTTTCTGGTACTCTCTTGCTTTCTCCATAGTCCAGAGAATGTTGGCAATTTGATCTCTAATTCCTCTACCTCTTCGAAACCCAGCTTGTACTTCTGGCAGTTCTCTATCCACATACTGCTGAAGCCTAGCTTGTAGGATCTTGAGCATGACCTTGCTAGCATGTGAAATGAGTTCAATTGTAAGATAGTTTAAACATTCCTTGACATTGCCCTTCTTTGGGATTGGAATGTAAACTGACCTTTTCCAATCCTATGGCCACTGTTGCATTTTCCAAATTTGCTGGCAAATTGAGTGCAGCACTTTAACAGCATCATATTTTAAGACTTTCAATAGCTCAGCTGGGATACCATCACCTCCACTAGCTTTGTTGTTAGTAATACTTTCTAAGGCCCATTTGACTTCGCATTCCAGGATATCTGGCTTGAGGTCAGTGATTACACCATCGTGGTTGTCTTTTGTGTATTCTTGCCATCTTTTCCTAATCTCTTCTGCTTCTGTTAGGTCCCTACCATTTTTGTCCTTTAAGGAGCATTCTTTTCCCCTCCACTTTCATACAACATTATTATTGGATGTATTATACTCTTTTTATCTCATTTTTGTCTCATTGTGAAATCCAGTTAACTGGATCTTATAATTTGTGACCTTTATCACAAATTATAAGATCCAGTTAACTGGATTTCACAATGAGACAAAAATGAGATAAAAAGAGTATAATACATCCAATAATAATGTTGTATGAAAGTGGAGGGGAAAAGAATGCTCCTTAAAGTGTAGAATAGAAGAGTGGATCCTTCCTGATATTGTCAGGCAGATCATTTTATCAGGTGGGAGCCACAACATCAAATGCTTGGGAATGGTCAGCAGTTGTTCTTACCCCTTTCCAGGAGGACTCCTGCAGGAGTCTTAGATCAGTGATGCCACAATGGAGCATACCAAGAGAGGTGGACCATTCCTATCATAAATGACCTTGTAAATCACACTCAGAAATCTTTATATGCAACCTTTTCTTTCTACCAAATAGATTACAGATTTCATAATTATGCTTTGGCAAATGACTTGCATTTCCTATTTTGGGGACAGCATTTTGTATAGGGGACACATTAGAAGAAGAGAAGAGATTCCGGCTCGCAAGAGACAGCCCCAGCGTGGCGATTGCGGGCGGTGTTTGCCTCCTCGTAAGGCTAATGGGGCTGCAGCTCCTACCCCTTCTGGGACTGTGATTAGACCTAGCCAAAAAATCTCCCCTCCCCCCCTTATATTAAGGGGAATGGTCTGCTGAACTGAAAAATCTGCCCTCCCCCCATATTAAGGGAAATGCCCTGCTTAACTCACACAAAGGGGCACCAGAGAAACTTGTTGGCAGCCAAGCCCCCCCCCCTGCCTTATTGTTCACAAGGTGAAACCCCACTAGAATTTAGAATCTTTGGGTGGGGGAGGTGGGAAGGGCACCTCATTACGAGCTGCTCACAGTGTAAGGGACTTGGTTACAGTTCCTGTTGTATAAATGATGTTTGAGAAGGCAGCTCCTGTGTATGACAGATGCTTGGGAGGAATCTTCTGAAAGGGGAGGAATTATCTCCT
>NW_015166434.1:490567-559357 GCF_001447785.1 Gekko japonicus | reverse complement strand
TCCCTCCCTCCCTCCCTCCCTCCCTCCCTCCGTTCATTGTTGCTGGCATGGTTTTATGCTGGGATTTATAACAGATCTAGTCTCTGTGCTGGCAATGTGGGAGGATATATGTCTCAGTGAGAGACCATCTGCATGGTGTGCAATAGGCCCCAGGTAAATCCCCAGCACCTTTAGTTGTGGATTTGGCAGTAGGTGTTATGAAAGACCTCTGCCTGGAACCTGGAGAGTATTTGCCGGTGTGAGTAGGCGATACTAATTTAGCGCTTGCAGTACACTCTGGGTGAAGTTGTTCAGTCGCACAGTCGAGTCCGACTCTGCGACCCCATGGACCAGCTCCTTCCAGGCCCTCCGGTCTTCCGCCATCCTCTGAAGTTTGCTCAACTTCATGTTCGTTGCATCAATGACACTGTCTAACCATCTCATCCTTTGCCGTCCCCGTCTTCTTTGGCCTTCAATCTTTCCCAGCATCAGGGTCTTCTCTAGTGAGTGCTCCCTTCTCATTTGGTGGCCAAAGTATTTGAGCTTCATTTTCATTATCTGGCCTTCCAGGGAACAGTCAGGGTTGATTTCTTTTAGGATTGACTGATTTGATCTTTTTGCAGTCCAAGGGACTCTCAAGAGTCTTCTCCAGCACCATAGTTCAAAAGAATCTATTCTTCGGCGCTCGGCCTTCCTTATAGTCCAACTCTCGCAGCCATACATGACTACTGGGAATACCATTGCTTTGACCATGCGGACTTTTGTTGGCAGGGTGATGTCTCTGCTTTTTATCATGCTGTTTAGGTTCACCATCGATCCGGTCTCTTCTCCTTTTCTCAGAATATCATAGGAGCCTTATTGGTATCTAACAGTCAGGAGGGGTGGTGCCTCAGTGATAGAACCTTTGCTTTGCACGCAGAAGGCCCCAGGTTCAATCCTCGCCATCGCCAGTTAAAAGGACCAAGCAGTAGGTGATGTGAAAGACCTCAGCCCGAGACCACGGAAAGCTGCAAAGAGGGCCTGTGGCTCAGTGGTAGAGCCTCAGCTTGGCATGCAGAAGGTCCAAAGTGGGCCTGTGGCTTAGTGGTAGAGCCTCTGATTGGCGTGCAGAGGGTCCCGGGTTCAGTCCCCGGCTTCTCCAGTTGAAGGGACCAGATGGAAGGTGATGTGGAGGACCTGTCCACTCCCTTGGCGGAGAAAGAAATGACTTCCATGCCTAGCAGCACAGCCTTACTCATGTATATATGTGAACAGGTTAAACTGAAGCCCTGTTCATGAAAAACATACGGCCTGCAGGTTTGTAACACCTGTTTGTAAAACAGAGCCAGTATGTATAGTTAATTTACAAGGCAAACACATTACAAACGCTGTATAAATATTAGCAAACTACTGTCAGGTTCTACTGAAGCTTAGTTTAAGATGGGACCCCAGTTATGATAAGAAGGGATAGATGCTATGCACTATTCAGGTTTGATGGAGTTAAAAATAAATAAATCAAGAATTATTATACAGGTTTTTAAGTGACACCACATTCTAGATTGGCAATCTCATGTTCTATAGCAAAACCAACTTTTGCAATGATGATTTTCCATGGTATGGAAGAACTAAAGATACTTAAACATACCTAGAGATATTTCAGATTGCACTTGACTTTTAAAACAATGGGGGCCTATTATTCAAAGAGCTCCAAGGCACTGAGTGAATGAACCAGCTTTTATATTGGTGTTGTGTCCACAGTTTGACAATCCAGTAGATGGGTAACTGGACCAGAGTGGTTCTATTCTGATATTCTGCACAAGTGACCACTTTAGGCCTCATTTCTTTCAGTGTGTAGGGTTGCCAAACGATCCACAGTAAAAGGTCCTGTCTTTTAACAAAGAATTGGTGCATGGCCTTCACCAGATAAATAACATCCCATTAATGGGACAGAGCTTCCTTTTCTACAGGCAGTTGGAAACTCTACTTGTGTGGTCGGCCATGATTCCACACCTGGTGTGGCGTAGCGCTTGGGATCCTAAGGGGATTGAGAGGGCTCGGCGTAAGGCCAATGGGGAGTTTTACAAAAATCTTAAGTGTTGGATTGGGCCACTACTTGCCTCACCCACAGATTCGGCTTGATTTTCCGGATCTGTAGAAAGGGGATGGCGTACATCTTTTTGAGAAGGGAAATGACATCTTCCTTCAGAACTTGCAGCAAGGGCTTAAGCTAATTTTAGGTGTTTGAGTGGGCGCAGGGGCCTAAGCAGAGGCTTGACCCTTGCGGTGGCAGAATTAGGTTTAGGTAAGGATCAGCGGCTCGGAAGCACCCATTAGTAATCCCTGGTGGGGGGGAGAGGGGTCTGCGGGATCAACCCTGCAGCCGTGCGGCCTGGGATGACGCTTGCAGACTGCCTATGGGGATGGCCACGACGGAGACTCAGCGCTGGCCGTGCGGTGGTGTTTGAGGGCTCCTGAAGGCGCATCCCAAGCATTGGCCCGGCTGGGTTTGCAAGCGACTTACAGTTGGCTCCAACCAGGGGCCGTGATCTCTTATTATTTATACGGTTAAGGATGGTGGTCAAAGCGACTCCAGGCCTTGCCGTGCCGCTGTTTCCATTTATGCCCTTTGCCGTTTAGTTAATATTTTAATAAAGTGGCCTTATTTCATCCAACCCTGTTGTCTGACTGTTTCTTACGTCTGGGGGGGCAATGGATTTATACCCCGCCCTTCACTACCCAAAGGTGTCTCAGAGCGGCTTACAAATTCCTTTCCCTTCCCCTCCCCACAACAGACACCCTCTGAGGTAGGTGGGGCTCAGAGAGCTCTTGACAGAAACTGCTCTTTTTCAAGAACAGCTCTTATCAGAGCTACGGCTTGCACAAGGCCATCCAGCCAGGTGTAAGTGGAGGAGTGGGGAATCAAGCCCGGTTCTCCCAGATTAGAGTCTGCACACTTAACCACTACTCTTACCAATGTGATAATTTTCAGTGGAACAGCCCCAGAGCCAGAAATTTTTTAGGGGGTGCAAATGAGTACAGCAGTGGTGAGCACATCATTTTTTGTTTACTTTATAATGTATTTACTAAATTTCTTCTTGAGATTCAAGGTGGATTACATGGCATAAAACAATGTAATCGAATAGCACAAGAGACCTAATAAGGAATGAGATCTCCCAGGATTACAAGTGATCACCAGACTGGACAGAGCACTTCCCCTGGAGAAAATGACTACTTCAGAGGATAGACTCTATGGTATTATACCTGATTAATGTCCCTCCCCCACCTTCCCCAGACTCCATTCGCTGTATCTCCTGGAATTTCCCAACATGGAGTTGGCAACCCTAACAAGTATGTGCACACATACTTTCCCTTCACAGCTATAGCTGCCTGGCCTGCAAGGGAAGGGTAGCTTTTTTGCTTCATGCAGATGGGAAGGAAAACTGGTGAGGCTCCCTTCTATAGGTACAAAGAGTGATACCCTCCCCCTGCTGAGCCCAGTTAAAAGAGAAGGCACAATTGTTGCCAGCATCAATTAATTATCACAGTTTTACAGTGATTTTAAAATGCTGTGATGCACCAATCCTGTCGGCTTGCAGTGCAGAGCTCTTTCCTCTCCAACCCCAAGTGTTTTCAAGGGCAAAATGGCTGCGTGGGCGCCCATATACACTGTAAGATGGTCATGAATCACCCCCTCTGATTCCAGCCACCTTTGAACACTCTCTACCCAGGCTAAAATGGGGGGGGGAGGCTGCTACCTTATGTGGTACAGTGATGCTGATCAGGGAATCCATGACTGCCACAAGCTAGCAAACTAAGACATGACAAGTGCTATGCCACATGCTTCAGAGCACAGCAGGAGCAACTACTTTGTGCAGGAAGCAAAATACAAAGGGGAGGAAGTGGGGGGGGGGAAAGAGACACCGTCTCTCATTGGCAGAAGACTTGTAACAGATTTCACACCACCCCTAGTGCTGATTGGAGGGGCATGAAAAATGAGTGATGGGGCTTCGCATCTTTGTGCACCGCCATAGCTACGGGCCTGCAGTGGAATACAAACACTTAGTAAGTAATGTAAGTAAATCTCATGGATTTCAATGTGACAAAAAATTGATTGTAGTTCTCATCCACACATGTACAATGAGAAATGCACATACCTTTGTATATTTCCTACATTAGGAGCACATTTGTTGTGATCACTACTGAATAACTCCACAGTAGATATTAGTGACACCAAACGTTCATCTTTCCTGTGATGACTTTATGTCTTGAACCATAAGCAGTTGGTTTCTCTTAGAGACCGGATGCATGGATGATATGGGAATTAGATTGGAACTGAGCTGAAAGCACAATATGCCTAAATTAATAAGGGCTAGGTGGGAGTTTTCAATGAGCCACTTCAAAAGAGAAGAGACAGTTGATATCTGCCACCTTTATTCTACAGGAAGAGCTCTGTCGGCCAATTACAGCATTTGCTGTTTTGAAGTAAGCTAGGGCCTGCACATCTCAGGAGACTTCAGACTGATTCATTCACTGAGTGGTTTTTGTTAACCTGAAGCAAGTAAATCAGATTGGAAATATAGGGTTTTTTAAAAAGTTTTTATAAAAGTGCATCAAACTGCCTCACATAGCTCAATGGATTTTCCTTCATCCACTGTTGTCTTAAAAGTGCAGATGAATAACCTGCTGACAGAAAAAACAACTTGGCATTGTTCCCCAAAGTATAAATTGTCTCATGGCCTTCTGCTAAGTAGGGTGACTTCAATGCACCACAACCAGAAAGCCACATGCTCAGATCTCTGCAGCTTTACTCCCCATTTTTCTTTTTTGTGAAATTATTGCAGAAACAAAACACAATTTTCTTCAAGCTGCACAAAAACTAACTCCTTTTAAAGTGGCAGGTTGTGTTGTAGAGCTGAAATTCTGTTTGCAGTGCAGTTCTTCCTACACTTTCATTTTAACATTTTACTTTGTTTAATATTTTCCTTTATCTTTCATCATTATAAAAGGAAGAAAGGTCCTGCTTTTAGTATTATTGCATCTAAATAAAGATGGATGCATTTGGTTGATATTCAAATAACTATGCAATGAAGAAATGCTGATGGTCTTATTTATTTCTCTGTATTGCTTTGCTATGTATTCAAAATGATGTATGATTAAAACAGGCATCACAAACCTGTGAAAGAAAAAAAAGTACATACAATTAAAGTAAATAAAACACCTCAGATAAAAAAATAATAATCAAAGTCCAGTTGCCCAACTTTTTCCCAGGGACTCATTAAACGTCTCCTTAGCAGGAAGGCTTTAAGGCTTAGGTGATAACAGTAGGAAAGGCTTCATTAGTTCTTCAAAGAAGCCATTCCAGAAAATTAGGATTGTTGCTGAAAAGTCATGGGATGTTGCTGCAGCAGTATATGCTTGATTCAGTAAGAGAACTCTCAAAAATACCTACTGAGCAGATCTCAACAGATGTTTGGGCTCACACAAGGAGAGATGTTACTTCTGGGGTGTGGTCAGACAAGCACTTGGATCTGTTGTTGTTGCTTCTCACTAATGAATTTAAATTGCTTTTTCAGACAGCAAGATCTGTATCCCATCTCACAGTCATCATTCCCCCATGCTCACCCTCCACTTTCCCGACACTGGATAAAGTCCAGTATTTACTGAACCTACCAGGTTCACCACACATATCCAAATGTCTGATCACTCCATTGCACGCTCAAGCTGTTTGGGAAGTCTGAAGATTCCGCTCTGTGGCTGCCATTTTTTTTTAACTCAGTTAGCCATGTGTGCATAAGTGCATATTCATGCCTGGATTGTGAATCACCACTCGATGGCGAATAGGCACTTCTGTGCATGCACAAAAAGGAATATCTTTTTAAAAAAGATGTTGCCTGAGTACCTGCAATCACCACAAAGACCTCCCAGTATACAACAATCAGTAAACACAAACTGGGGAAGTCGCTATTAAGTGCAAATAAATATATTGAAAAAATACATCAAATGATAGACAAATATGCAAAATTACAGTATCATATTCAAAAAGTATATAAAGTCCAAAAAGGTACAATGACAAAAATTCAAGTACAAAGATTCCAAAGATTTATGAAGAGTCCGGCTTCAACTTCATTTCGAGGGAAGACTTTATCAGAAGTGATTGACTATGAAAAATATACAATATATACATAGTGTTTTAAAGATCTATTATTCAATAAATTAAATAATAATTAAATAACTGGACAAAATAAATGTAAAACTCTTTTACCACCAAGTAGTGTGTACTTATTTCTTATTTTTCAGGTAAGCAGGTTATTCTCTATGTTGCTATGTACAACAAATGTCACTCCAGATGGAAGAGGTCCAGAAACAACTTAAGGAAAATAGGCAAGCTATTTCAGCTTTGACTAAAATAACAAGTAACCTGGAAAACAAATCAGAAGAGGTAGATCTTAAATTTGAAGCAGTAAAATCTAAACAGGACTCTATGGAAGAAGCCCTTATAAAATTAGAGTTTGATAAAGTAGCTTACATTTTAAGATTTCAAAATGTCCCAGAGAAGAATAAGGAAGATTTAAAACACATGATGGTGCACATTCTCACAAAATATATGAATACAGAAGAGATAGATGAAGTTCATAGATAGATATATGTCGCCTATAGAATGAATTCAGTATATGCAAAAAGAAATAAACTTCCCAGAGAAGTACATGTAAGATTCCACAAGAGAACAATAAGAGATAAAATTCTCAAAGCAGCAAATGAAATACTTATACAAATAGAAGATACAGAAATAAAAATCTTAAAAAAATACCAGAGAGAAATGAATAGATTATATGGATCTTACAAGCATCTTGAGAAAAAATGAAATCCCATATAGATAGCTACTTCCTTTTTACTTACAAGGGGAAAAGATACAGAATTAACTCAACCTTCAAAGCAGAAGACTTCATTAAAATCCATGGAGAAGATTTGAAAACTGAAGAGGAGAATCGGACACTACAGAAGAGGAGGACCAGGACATACAAGGGGCATCAGGGACAACAAGGAAAACTTCAGCAACCAGAAAAGCAGTAAAGATTACAGCATCCCAAGTAGTTACAAGACTTCAACAGAAGAGCAGGGATGATACCAAAACATAATCACAAGATGGACAGAAGACAAATAAAGTTAATTTCAATAAATGTTAATGGACTGAATGCACCTCAAAAAAGAAGGCAGATATTTCAACAATTGAAAAAGGTGCAACTAGATACTATATATATTCAAGAGACTCATATAATACAAGCAGATCAAAAATATCTGGAAATTTAAAATTTTTGGAAAATCTTTATCTCTTCAGATAAGGAAAAGAAGAAAAGAGGGGTAGTGACATACGTGAAAGATCACTTACACCCTGAACTTTTACACAACTCTGAAGATGGCAGAATTTTGATAATCCAAATACAAAGACAAGGTAAAGCAACCTTGATTGTAAATATATATGCACCTAATGAACATCAGCAAAAAATTATAAACTTTTGCAAGAACTTATATCAAAACAAAATTTTGAAATGTGTTTAATTGGAGATTAAAATGCTGTATTTGACAGATTTTCAGATAGAAAAACAACAACTGGAAAACAAAAGTAAGGCAACTAACTTCTTAACATATTTTTTACAATTGGCAGAATAATATAACCTGGTGGATTCCTGGAAAGTCAGAAACCCATGAAAGAATGACTTTACCTTCTATTCAGCGAGACATAAGTCACGGTCAAGAATAGATTTGTGTTGGATATTAAAAAATATATATAAATGACTTACTACAGAAGTACCAGCAACTTTTGCAGACCACAATCCTGTTATGTTCATATTACAAGATACTCCAAAGAAAAATAGATAGTCTATGAATACCTTCTTACTGAAGAATGAAAAAATTGTAACAGAGACTAAAAAAAGAATTTCAAATGCTTTTTAAAAATATCCAGCCAGAGATCTCTATTAAAATTGTATGGAATGCATTTAAGGCCTATGCTAGAGGCTGGATAATCAGAGAAGCTGGACATATTTTTTTCCATTTTTCCATTTTAATTTTTGTTTGTATTGATGTTTAATATTCATACTCCTTTTCAGCAATATTACATAACATAAACAAACATCAAATACATCATTTCCCCCTTTTATCATTCCCTCCCCCCATCCCCCTAGTGACCAGAGAGGGGGAAAAAAAAGATCTTATTATTATATCAGTAACCATAAGCACACCCTATGGAGTTTTATAAATACATCTTTATTGACCCCCTAGAGAAGCTGCACATATCAGAAAACAAAAGACAATTTTTTTTCTCAAATTAAGGAGCAAATTAAAAAAAACAGGAAGAAAAGTGTCAGAATCGGACCCTTGCCTGGTCATTGGGTCAGTATACGTGCATGTCTGAGTCTCTGATGTACATAGCTTTGCTCTGCTGAATGTTATCACTATTGCTTTAGCCATTTCCTCCTTGCTTGTAGTTCCCAAGCCTCATGTAGCACCTGCCGGCTTTATATCAATCTGTCAGCAATGTTCCTCCTCTGACATTCCTGAAGAGGAGAGATTGAGACAGGCCTGTGTGAATGTAGATAGCCACGCTTGTGTAACACTGTGAAGTAGAGCCTCCCCCGTGAAGGCTATGAGAGATTCTTCGCTATTCTTATTTTTCATGGCCTAAGGAGAGTATCAACTGATAAGCATTCTCACCAAGTTAATTGAACTGTATTAACCTGCCTAATTAATATGTAATCATGATGTGTGTATGAAGGCTGGACCAGAAGTCTTGTAGTTCCCAATTCTGTAATGTTCCTCAGTTCTGTCAAAGTGTTTGACTTGTCTGCAACTTTCCTGACTTTCTACAATAAAGCCAATCAAAGGACTTATTGCGTCTGAGATTTACTGCCCTGTCTGACAGATTGACAGAACTTTCATTTTCCCTTTGAACTGAACCCCCACACACACACTAGGGATGGGGAATGGAGAAGAATGTGCCGAGGGAGGCTCAGAGGCTATGGGAATTGTACAGATGGAGACGGAGAAGAAGCCTCGTAAGCCATTAGGAGCAAAGCCCAAGAGACAAGTGGGGTTCCAACCTTCTGACCAATGGGAGGAACCCCCTTGGCTGGGAAATTTTAAATGACCCAATAACTTTTTCTGAATTGACAGAAGCATTAAAAAAACAAAAAAGGGTGAAGACCCCAGGTCCTGATGGACTTCCTGCAGAATTCTATCATGTTTTTGAAGATCAACTGATAATGCCTTTAAAATATATAATACAAAACATAAAAACTGAAGGTAAAATACCAGACATTTGGAATGAAGCCTTGGTAACTCTGATACATAAACAAAATACTGAGGAGAGAGAAATCAAAAGTTAAAGGCCAATTTAATTATTAAATGTGGACTATAAAATTTATGCCTCTATTTTGGCTGCAAGATTGAATATTGATACAATTAATCAAGACCAAGCAGGTTTTCTTCCAAAAAGACAACTTAGAAACAATGTAAGAACTATATTAAACTCTAGTGGTAAAGCCCATTGTAGAAGTAATACAATGAGCTCTAGACGTCTCTGGGCCGACGTGGTGGTGCAGTCCGCCCCCAGCCACCTCGCCTACTTTTGGGGGTGGGGGGCAGAATTGATGGTGCCGGGTGCCATTTTGGTGGTGCAGGTCGCTAGGCGGCCAAGTCACACCCTGGCAAGAGCGGGGCGAGGCTGGCGGCCATGGTGAAACAACATGGGGCCTGCTGCTGGCAGTCCCGGGCACCCTCTGCTGGTGGCATGGGTTGCTGGGCGGCCAGGATGCAGCCCGGCAGGAGTGGGGCAAGCCTGGTGGCTGAACTGGGGCCGTGTGGCACCACTACTAGCTATCACCATGCAGCCGAGTGTTGCCTCGTGGCTCCTGGCGATTCAGCTTCCGGGAGTGTCAGCTGAGGATTGCACTTGGCCTGGTCCCAGGAACAGGCCACTGGTGGCCCCTGGCAGCTTTTAGCGGGACAGCTCAGGGAGGGCCTGCGGTGCATGGCCTGCATGTGAGAGCAGGGTAAGCCAGGTGGTTGTGCTGGGGCAATGTGGGGCCTGCTGCTGGCAGTCCTGGGCCCCTGCTGCTGGTGGCGTGGGTTGCCGGGTGGCCAAGTTGCGCCCCGGCAGGAGTGAGGTGAGCCTGGCAGCTGAACTGGGGCTGCATGTGCCAGGGCTGGCAGTCAGCGAGCAGCTGAGCAGTGCCCCGCGGCTCCTGGTGACTGGGTTCCCAGGGTGGCGGCTGCTGAGGCATGCACTTGGGCTGGGCCCAGGAAGGGGCTGCTGGTGGCCCTGTGCCTTGTGGCTGGATGACCCGGGATGCATGCAGAGGGAGGCACCGCTCACCTCAGGCCTGAACGTCTTGTGGGTCGCGGTGGCTCCAAAAATGGCAAAGCGGCATCTGGCACAGCCCTCATCAGGCTCCTGGCATGGCAAGGGAGGGCTGCTGCTCACAGCCTTCCTGGGAGGGGCAGCGGTTCTATGTAGACCCGGCCGGCTTCATGGTGGCTTGGCACCTTTGGCAGCGCACGATGGGGCAGAAGCCTGAAGAAAGGCTCCACAGGAAAACAGCTTTCCTGATGCAAATGATGTCCTCTCTCCTCAGGTGAATCTGTATTGTGAGGCGAATTTTGGCGGGCAGTGCTTCTGTGGGCAGGACAAAGGCAACACCTTCTGATGGAATCTTGCCACTCCAAAACAGAATAATTATATAGGATAGATAAGGGAATATTTTGAAGTTCATCCAGAAAAACAGATGGCCTTGATTTTTTTTTTAAATCCCCAGAGGGATATTTTTATTTTTGCAATACACTACAAACTACAAAAAAAGTATGACGGAGGGGGACTACATCTAGGGACAAAGAAAAGGTATCCACACTATCCTAAAACCCCAAGAGGAGATCTTATCCCTGTTAGTGAAAGCATTAGTAATATAAGTGTTAATAAAAACAATATACTTGTAGAGTTCTTGTTTGTCTCAGCTTCAATGTTAACATGTTATTTTGTTAGTTGTTATGAGAGAGCTTTCTGATCATCTTCTTATTCTTTGCTTCAAGAGGCAATTCTCAGAGTCCTTCTGCCTTTAGTTCGGTTTTCTGTCTCTAAAGTCATATACCACTCTGGCTGCTTATGCTCCGGTTTCCACAGCAGAGTCCTCCTCCAATTCCGAGGTGGCAGAGTCACTTGATTTCGTTTCTTCCTCTTTGGAATCTTCCTCCGTTCCCAGCTGGCGTCGCAAAAATTCCTTGGCTTTAAAGGTGAAATCAATCTTTTCTCTTTTATTGTTGATCTTGAAGATGACACCCTCCATGATCACCCACCTATATGAAATTCCATTAGTTTGAAGAAAAGAAATTAAGTCATAGTTTTTCCTCTTTTGATGAATTTCAAATGGAATGTCTTTTAAAGTTTAATGATTAACTTTCTCATTTTCAGTGGAGTTGCTGATGTCTCCTTTAAAATAGCATCTCTGGTCTGTCTTCTTGAGAATCTGACAACAATTTCTCCAGGCAGGCTATTTTTTAAATGTAATTGGAGTAAGCCCTATAAGCCGTCTCCATCTCTTTTACCAGTTCATCCGCTGTTAAGCCTATTGCTGGAGCGATGATCTCGCTAAGTATCTTCCTCAGATTCTCCTTCTCTGCCTCAAGAACTCCCTGGAATCTGAGAATCATGTTGGCTTTTTCCATCTGCAGCTGTAACAAACGGTTTTCTTGTAGATTTTACTTTGTTTCCACTTCTCCCATTCTTGTCTTCATTTTCTTGCTTGTGGTGTCCAACTCCTTAAGTTTCCCAGCTACCTGCTCCACCTTCTTCTCCATTTCTTTCAGTTGGAGCTGCTGAGATGCAAAGTTTTTATTCATTACAGTCAGTTGCTGGTTAATACCATCGAGTTGCTCCATCACTGGCTTGAGCATATCCGCTAGTATTTTCATGACGTCTGCTCCTTCTTCCGGTTTTGGGCTCTGGTTGCTAGGCAGTTTTGTTTTCAGCTTTCTTTGCATGGCAGCCATTTTTTACAATTTGTTTACAGTTTCTGATGCTTCCCTCTGACTCTAAAGATCACTCCCACGCTGTCAGCAATCAAGTAAACCTCTCAAAACACACTAGCTGTTTTTCCTCCCCCTTCGTCTCGCTTATCAGTCTTTTCGCATAAGAGGCATCCCTCTTTGCAATCCACTTTCCCGGGGGGGGCTAATTTCCTTTACAGCCGTCCGCTTATTTTGAACTCACGTACATTGTCAGTCAATTTCTCTGACCTCGCTTGCTTCAACAATGTTCTGCTCAATCTCCAGCGCTTGTCCCGGTCAAACCAGCTTGTGCCCAAAGGCTACGCAGAGGCTGGACTGTCAGGGTGGAGGGGAGCCTCAAATTCTCTGGCTTTACACCATCAAAGAGGCTACCCCTCCAAAGCCCTCTGGCCTGGATCGAGATCCGGTTCCGGTGGCGACGAGAGCAGACGTGAGCAGGCACTGCTGCTTACTAATCTCTTTCCTTTACAGTATTTTTAGGTTGTACAATGCAAAAAAAGTGTATTTCTGAAGGGAGAACACAAAGCAGGAAGCTTGACTTTGAGGGAGCAGTGGCGCAGGCTATTAATGCAGCCTGCCTTAACATCTGGCCGAACATCTGTTCGAGCCCCACCGTGGCCGGAGTGAGCTCCCGGCCTGCATGCCAGCTCCCGCCCACCCAGCGGTTCAAAAGCCCGTTAAAGGGTGAGTAGATGAATGGGAACCTACCCTTAGTAGGGTAGGGGCACCCCCCTCATCCGAGGAGTGTGGTGTGCAGCGGCGGCAGCAGCAAAGGAACAACAACAATGGCGGCGACGGCGGCGGTGACGGCAGATCCTGGCGGCAGAGACAAGGCAGCGCGGCGGAACATCGAGAGCCAGTGGAGCGATCCCTGGTGGCCTGCGGAGTTCCAACAGAAAGCGGCCGGCGCGAGCAGCAGAAGGTGCGGATGACGTCATCTCCCGGCACGGCAGAGCCTATCGGACGGAGCCAAGGCAGGGAGAGATGAACTCACACACCAAGACGGCTGCCTCGCTGGAGAAGAACTGCGCCGGAGAGAGGAGCGTCCTGCCGACCGAAGGAGCCAAGGCAGCCGAAGCCAGAGACCAGAAGGAAGAGCCGCCGCTATCGGGGTGCTAGGTAGGCTGACCCAACCCCTGAGAATGTGCCCATAGTTTGGGATACATAAAAGTGATTAGCACTACAAAAATTCTAAACCGCCCAGAGACCCCCATTGGGGGGGTTAGGGTGGTATATAAATAGAAGGTTAAAAAAAATCCATGCAGGAATGGCAAGTCTGTATGGAGTAACAAAGGTGCTTCGAGGCGAGGACTGTTAAGGATGCTCGGCAAAAACGCTGGGCGAAAAGGCCCACCTTACAAGAACCAGTTAGAGTCAACAAATGCAAGAAATTTCAACTTTAACAACAAGCTGACAACTGAAGCTAAGTATCTTATTAAAACTATACTATAAGAAGGTCAGAGAGACGTGGGCTTTAGGGTGGAGCTCAATGACTAAGGGAAAAAGCCACTTTAAGGTGGCTATTAAAAATTAAAAAGTCATATTTAGAGGCTGGAGAAACGAGCGGCTTAGAAGCAATGGAATAGCTGTAAAAAAATGGATACCTGTGAATATTACGATTGTGTGTTTCCTGTCTCACTGTTGCAGAGGATTTGTTGGAGCATGAGTGGGGTGGCGTGGTGCAGATCGAGAGGGCAAGGAGGTGGTGCGGTGGATGAGTGAGGGAGCCAAGTGGAGCTGAGGAGGTCCGAGTGGAGTTGAGCGGAACAACTGAAGTCGGGGAAGCTGAGTGCGGCCGAGTGGAGTGGCGGATGATCAAGGGAGCTGTGCGTTGGGAGCCGAGAGGAATCATGTGGGGCTGAGTAGGGCTGAGCGGAGCGACCGGAGCCGGGCGGAGCTGAGCCGAGTGGAGCCGAGTGGACACAAAGAGTCGGGGATGGAGGCTGAGCAGAGCCGAGTGAGAGAGTGAGGAGGCGGAGCGGCAGATGATCAAGGGAACCGAGCGGAGCCGAGGGAGGCCAAGTGGAACCAAGTGGAATGACTGGAGCTGGGCGAAATTGAGCAAGTGAACACGAGTGAACATGAACAGCTGAGGACAGAGGCAAAGAGATCCGGGCGCGGTGCTAACAGAAAGGAAGAATGAAAGAACTGAGACTGAGCTGGACCAGAGTGTAGGGGCAGATTAACAGATTAATAGTGGGAAACGAGGGGGAATAAGAAGACACGGGGAAGACCTAGTAGGGAAGTAAAACAGAGCAAATAGAAAGAAAGAAAAGAAGAAATAAATAGACAGGTTAAAAATAGGGTGATAAGAGGAGACTGCGCCGAGCAGAGTGTGGCTTCTCTCCGTGCCGCCCGACCCACTAACGGATCTTTTCGAGCCTCCCGGTTGCCAGGAGAACTTGGCCAGCTCTCTTGGAGTGAGGGCTGGAGTAAAGGGTGTCTTTTTTGGCCCCTCCCACACTCGGCAAAGCGGGGGAGTGCCCAGAAACAGCCCTAATACAAGACCGTTCGTTGGGAGAAGAACATGGCCGCCACCATGTTCGGACTAGCTGCAGCCATCCGGCTTTTTTTTAACTAAATGGAAGCTACAACATGGAAATTTATTACCACGGCAAGACAGAAGAAAACTAAAAGTGTGAGTAATTTTTGGTGGAGTGCTAAGAAAAATCCCCAAAGTGGAAGTGTCCAAGAGTGAAAGTAAAAACGGCTGGGAGAAGTAAGGGACATAATTTTATATTGGTGCCTGACGTGGTGAAAAAGAAACTATAACTGCTGGCGTGTCTGTTGTTTGATGGACCTGCACTATTGGCAAAGACGTTAAAAAAAAGAATTGGCTGGTGGAAAAGTTTATGGAATACAGGGAATTTTTTTGTTGGAAGTCTAAGTAGAAGGTCATGGAGAACTTGTTGGATATGGAGGAAGAGATAGAAGTTGAACAGGATTTTGATGAAAATGCTGAGGTGGGTGAGCTGACTGTGGAACAGTCTTTGAGAATTCTGAGGGTGACGATCCAAAAAGAATGCAAAGAAGCATGTGAGAAAATCGTGGAAAAATTGGATAACGTTCAGAGAGGGTTTGGAAAGATGGAGGAAGCAGAACTGCCCAATTTGAGGGAGACACCAGAGGAGCGGCAAAAGGAGAAGTATGTTGACATTAAAGAAAAAGAATTGGAGCCTACGCAAGAGAAGGAATATTGGTTAAGTGAAAGAACTGGAAAGGACTTAAAGGGAAAAGAACTGATATGTGCTAAAGCAGGACTACTTAACTGTAATAAAAGATGGAGGAATAATGAACGAGAAGGAGAAAGGAGGATTAAGAGAAGGAAAAGAAGGGCCTGGAAATTTAAAGAGAACGGCAAAAGAAGGAAGATGGAATGGTCGAACAACAGTAAGGAGAAATCGGGGAAGCTAAGAAGACATAAAGATCGAAGGCATTTAGAGAGACTGAAGCAGAAAAGTAGACTGTTGATGTGTAAGAGAAAGAATAAACTAACTAGAAAGATAGAATGAATGGTTTACACCTAAGATAGGATTAGATGGAATAATGACCTGGATGTTTAATATTTAATTTGGCATAATGTATAATGTTATGTTCTTGTTTTCATGTGTGAGCTTACTAGAATAACAGAATGGGATGTTTGACCCAGATAATGAATTAGTGTGTTACTGGACATTAATAAGATCGCAATGTTGATTGTCAATAATTTAATAATAATAAATAAAATATCGAAGGGGGAAACAAACTAGTAATGTAAGTAGAGGAGTAGATTGATGGGGTTTAGGAGAAAAATTAAGCTATATAGAAAGATGTAATGATTGGGTGATATATGATTGGAGGGAATAATGAAATAGAATGTATTTAAGTATGTATTGTTCTTCTTTTGTGTCTTTTGTTATTCTATGTTTTGAGATTATTAGAAAATTATGAAGGAAAATTTAGTGATTTAATGTGATATTGGATATTAAAAGGGAGATCTAACAAAAAAAAGAAATATTGGAGGGGTTATGAATTGGGAAGCTAGGATGTAAATGTTTAAAGTAATTTATAAAAAGCTTAGTGAATGATATTTATTTAAACGTGTATGTATTTATTGGTGTATTGTGATATTGGGAAGCTCAGTAGTGAGAAGGCTATGATTGACTTAGATTAGACAGCTTATTAACTGGACGGGAGATGTAATATCAATTGGGGTCAAACAAAGATAGTTTACTATGGAAAGGTGTAGCTAATACATAGGAGATAAAGAGTTAATGAAAAGGTAAGGGAAAAAATATAAAGTAACAAATAATAAAAATAAATAACCTTGACTTTAAACCCTGTTTTTCATACTGGAAATAAGTGCTTGTAGGATACTAGTAGGTCTTAATATTGCCAATATTATCTTATAGTTTATTTAGGGCTGTATTTTACTCCAAAGGAAAAAATAAAAGATAAATTTCTTTTTACTCAACACAGTTTGGATAATAAGGTGGAGCAATAGGATATCTATTTTGGTAATATGGTTGATATCTCTGTGTTGCTGGAAAGGGAATAATGAATTGGAAAAAATGTTTATGTATTCTTGTTGATTTGGTATATATGTATGATACAGTCTTATAAAACCTAATAAATATATTGCTTAAAAACAATAAACAATAAAATTGCACAGGTAGTGACAACACCTTGAAAAAAATAGGGCGATAAGGGGGGGAAAGAGAGAAAAGTAAACAAGAGAGTAAATAAAAATTGGTAAAAAGGGGGGAATTTAGGAGCAGTGAAACAACTGAACAATTGAACAAAAATAATAACAAAATTTATGAATGGCTACAGGAAATAGTAAAGCCAGTGGGATTAGGAGGTCATCTATAAAATCACCAGGTCAGGCCACCATACAAAGTCAACTAAAATCTAATACAATGAGCACCACAAGGATAAATATAAAAGAACTAAAAAATCTAATATAGGAATGTATTGCTGCAGAAATGAAAACTTTTGCTGAACTGACATTACCACCACTAATTAGAAAGGAGATGGAACCAATACAAACTCAGATGCAGAACTTAACGCAACAAATTAGTGCTGAAACAGAAGAAATTAAAAAAACAGATAAAAGAAATCAAACAGGAAATTTTAAAATAGCAGCAGATCATAATAATATGGAGGGAAAAGTGAAAGGAATGGAAGTGGAAGTACAAGAAGTTAAAATGAAGACAGATCAAATAGAAGAGGCTCTGCTGGGGTGGAGAGGGAGAAAGTGGCATTAATAATTAGGTGCCAAAATGTACCTGAAACCATAAAAGAAAACTTAAAGAAAGAAATTATTAAAAATATATCCGAACAATTAAAAGTAGGAACAGAAGAAGAAATAGAAAATGAAATAGATCAAGTATACAGAAAAAATAGTTCATATGCTAGAAAATATAAAGTACCCAGAGAAATATACTTAAAATATTGAAGGAAGTGAATGTAACTGAAGTAAAGATCCAAAATTCTGAAATAAAATTTTTAAAGGAAGTACCATGGAGAATCTGAGAGGAGAGACAAAATTATGCAACATTAACAAAATTATTAAGGGAGAATGACATTCAATACTGGTGGCTAGTTCCGAAGGGAATATTATTTACTTATGAGGGAAGAAGGAAGAAAATTGATTCGGTTTTCAAAGTAGAAGACTTTTTGGAAAGACATGGAGAAAATTTCGGGTGGCAGAGCGAAGATGGAAGTGAGAGAGAGGAAGAAGAAGAAGTAAGAGAGGAAACAGAAACAGAAAAAGAGAAAAGAAAAAAAGAGGTAAAATAACTCACTTCACACCATCACATATACTAACTAGATACCAATACAAGGCAAAAGAACAGGGAAAGGGAAATAAAAAATAGAATGGAAAAACAAAAACAATTTAAAATATTCTCAGTAAACATAAATGGCTTGAATAGCCAAACTAAAAGAAGAAGAACTTTTCACCAATTAAAAAAACTGTAATACCAAGTAATATGTATACAAGAAACACATAAAAAACCAAGATCAGAAATATTTAGAAAATAGAAAGCTGGGCAAACTTTTTGTAGCCTCAGATGTCATAAAGAAAAGAGGAGTAGCAATTTATGCAAAAGAACACTTAAATCGAGAAATGGTATACAATTCAGAAGACGGGAGAATACTGGCAATAAAGATTATAAGACAACAGAAAAAAACTCTTGATAATAAATATTTATGCACCAAATCAAAAACAAGAACACTCGTTCTAAAGTTTAAGAAATCTACTAACGACATACAACACAATGGAAACATGTATAATTGGAGATTTCAATGCAGTACTTGATGAGAAAAAAGATAGGAAAACGCAAGCTGCATATAAAAAATCAGGAAATAAGTTGCCAAGGGAGTTCTTAGAACTAGCCGAAGAACACAGGCTAATAGATGCATGGAGAGTGAGAAATATAGAGAAAAATGATTATACATTTTATTCAGCAAGACATAATTCATGGTCCAGGATTGACATGGCATGGATCTCAACTACATTAGTTCCAAAAATAATAGAAACAGAAATACTTCCCAATACATTCACAGATCATAGTCCCTTAATGTTAACGTTAAAAGATAGATATCAGAAGACAAGATGGAGAATGAATTTTTTTTTACAAAAGATAAGGAATTTGATAAAAGAATGCAAGAAGAAATCACAGAATTCTTTAAACGAAATATTCAATCAGAAACTCCAATAGAAATTGTATGGGATACATTTAAAGCATTCCTGACAGGCTGTTTTATTAATCAAGAGGCTTGGGAAAAGAAACAAAGAAGGAAAGAGTATGAAAATCTTAACAAGCAAATATGGAAGGAGGAAGACAAATTAAAACATAATGTTGGGGGGGGGGGACTAAAAGTAAATCTCAGAAACCTACATCATCAAATGAACTTTCTATTGACGCACAAAATTGCTAGAAATATAGAATTTGTCAAACATTATTACTTTGAGAATGCCAATAAACCAACAAGATGGCTGGCATACAATTTGAAAAAACAAGAAGAAAGAAAGATAAAAACAGCACGCAAGAATAAGGAAGGGGTTGAGAAGCATAAGCTATCAGAGCTGAAAAATATAGTTGGATAATTCTATAAAGAGCTATACCAACAAGGAAAAAAAGACACAGATTTGATATGGAAATACATTAAAAATAGAAATAATAAGAAGTTTAATGAAGAGCAGATAAAAATGTTAAATGAACCTATCACAATATGTGAGATTACTGAAGCATTAAAAAATAGAAGAAAAATAAATCCCCAGGACCAGATGGAACTCCAATAGAAATATATCCAAAATACGAAGAACATGTTATATGAATATTAAAGGATTTATTACAAAACATAAGTATAACAGGAAGAATTCCCGAATCATGGAACCAGGCAATAATAACATTAATTCATAAGCCAAATACGGATGATAGAGAAACCAAAAGCTATAGACCAATATCCCTTTTAAACACGGACGATAAGATCTTTGCATCAATATTCGCTACAAGAATGAAGAAAATACTAATACAAACAATACATCAGGATCAGGCTGGATTTTTACCAAGACAACAAATTAAGGATAATATGAGGATGATAATAAATGTTCTAGAATATTATGAAATACATTTGGATAAAGAAATGGCACTAATATTTTTAGATGCAGAAAAAGCTTTCGATAATGTTAACTAGGAATTTATGCTACATAAGTTGGAAGCATGGAATTGTGGTACAAAATTTTTGACAATGATTAAGGCAATTTATAAAAAAACAAGTAGCGAAGATACAAGTGAATAATGATATGATTCATGATATCCAAATTCACCACTATTTCTCATCACTACTATTATGCCCTTTATCACCACTGTTATTTATTTTTACCTTAGAAACATTAACTGAGCAAATAAGAGACAATATATTAATTAAGGGCCTCAGAATTAAAGGAAAAGAATTTAAACTTCAAGCCTATGCAGATGATTTAGTATTTATATTAGAGAACCCAACAATATCAATAATGAATGTAATAAAGATAATACAGGAATACGGATTAGTAGCAGGATTAAAAATCAACTTCAAGAAAACAAATATATTAACGAAAAACTGTACAAAACAGCAAATAGATAAAATTCAAGCTATGTAAGATGGAAATCGTAAAAATGGTTAAATATTTAGGAATCCTAATATCAAATAGAAATATTATTTTAATAGAAGATAACTATAATAAACTAATCAGGGAAGTGAAAAATGACTTAGAAAGATGGAAAGACCTAAAAATTTCGCTGATGGGGAAAATTGCAATTATCAAAATGAATATCCTGCCTAGATTTATCTTTCTGGCACAAAATATTCCAATTCTAAAAAAAACAACTTACTTTAAAGATTTTGAAAAAATCTGTAGTAAATTCATATGGAACAATAAAAAAGCAAGGATTAACCACAAAAATGTGCAGGATAAAAAAGAAATGGGGGGCTTTGGAATTCCAAATTGGAATCTATATTACAAAGCAGCTGCACTAACATGGATAGAATACTAAACTACTAAAACTTGAACGTCACAATTTAGCAATGGGGTGGCATAAATATGTGTGGTACGAAGAAGATAAACTCACAAAGACCTTTACACAACATATGTTAAGAGGGTCTTTAATGAAAACATGGAAAGAAATTTAAAAAACATATTATGTTAAAACTCCTAAATGGGTGGCACCAATAGAAGTGTTAACAATACCAACACTGATAGAAAAATGTAAAATAGTGTCTTATGAAGATTTATTAGACAAAAATAATAATTTAGAAACTGAAGAACAATTAGTAATTCAGAAAATAAAACTTACATGGTGGGGTAAAATGCAATTAATTTTGAGATATAATGTAGATAAGAAAATGGGTTTTTACAAAGAAAATAACGGACTGGACAAGATATGGCTTTCCTCTAGTGATAAACTAATCCAACAGTTATACAAATTGTTAATAGCAGATTATATGATAGGTGAAATGATTAAAGGAACAATGGTAGCATGGACAAAAGATTTACAAAATACGCTAGAAGCAGAACAATGGACAAAAGAGTGGGACTCAATAAAACTAATGAGAGCGATCCCGTATAAAGAGGACATTTATAAGATGTTTTACAGGTGGCACTGGACACCTGAGAAATTAGCAAAATGTTACACAAGCACTAACAGAAATTGTTGGAAATGTAAGAAAAATGTTGGTACATATATGGATATGTGGTGGAGGTGTGAGAAAATACAAAGATACTGGAAGGAAACTTATAAGATGATAAATGAAATCACAGGAATACAGATAGCGTTTACACCAGAAAATGCTTTTTTGAACATTCTACCGGAAACATATAGTAAGACAAATAAATACATAACAGTATACTTTTTTACAGCCGCCAGAATATTAATAGCCAAAGCATGGAAGGAAGAAGAAATACCTTCAAAAAAAAGATATAGTAGATAAAATGTTGTCAGTAGCCGAAATGGATAGATTAAGCTTAATATTACAAGGTAAAAGTAAAGAAGTTTTTGATAAACGATAGAAAATGTTTTATATATGGTTAGAAAATGTATATAAAAATGACTCACAAGAATAAGAAATGTAAAACGAAATGTTCAATGTATGGTGAAAATACTATAAATAAATTTATATTTGAAAAAAAGCCCTCTGGCCTGGAGCCTATCCCAAAGGCTCCGTGGGGGTGCTACTTGAGGTAGCACCCCTACAACCCGCTGGTGTGCGGATCGTTCCCCCACGGTCCTGGGAGAATGTCCGTCATCGCTGCTCCATAAATTGGAAGCCGGCCTTTATTTTTTTAGATGCCGAAAAAGCATTTGCTAATGTCAGCTGGAATGTTATGCTGGAACAACTATTAAATTCACAATGTTGCAAAGAATTTACACAATGGTCAGAGCAATCTATACTAAACAACAAGCAAGGGTCTTTGTTAATGGAGATTTATCATGAAACATTGAGATACAAAAAGGAACCAGACAAGAATGCCCACTTTCATCATTATTGTTTATATTTGCTTTGAAATATTGAATGATATTATCAGAGACAATGTACAGATTAAAGGCCTTAAGAGGAGAAGAATATAAGCTTCAAGCCTTTGCAGACGACCTGGTATTTATCTTAGAGAACCCACTGGATTCTATTATCCAGCTAATAAAAACTTTGCAGGAGTATGGCCAGGTTGCTGGACTGAAAATTAATTTTAACAAAAGAAAAACGTTAGTAAAAAAAATATGACTAAAGTTCAATCCCAACAGTTACAAGAACTATCAGGCTTGGAAAAATTAAAAAAGGTGAAATATTTAGGAATAAATATAACAAATAGATGCAGCTCCATGGAGAAAGATAACTATATGGAACTCATAATGGAAATTAAGAAGGATTTGGAAAAATGGAAAAATCTACAAATACCATTGATGGAAAGAATAGCTACAATAAAAATGAACATATTACCAAGATTGATTTTTTAAATTTCAAACAATTCCAGTCCTTCAAAATCAAAAATATTTTAAAGAACTTGATAGATTGATGACACAATTTATATGGCAAAACAAGAAACCAAGAATAAAACATAAAGCCTTACAAGATGCAAAAGAAAGAGCGGGATTTGCTCTTTCAGATTAGCTTTTGTATTATAGAGCAGCATCACTGACATGGTTAAAAGAATAGATGTTAGAGAGCCACGAACTTTTATTAGGTTGGCATGCATTTATATGATATGGAAGAATGGATACTCAAAAATACTTTAAGCAACACCTTATTAGGAATTCTTTATTGAAGGTATGGGAAGAAGTTAAAAGACTTTTTTATACCAAAATACCAAAATGGGTTTCACCACTCGAAGCCTTTACAAATCCAAATTGATTTCAAAAAAAATGCACTCATTAGATATGAAGACTTGTTGAACAGTAAAAATGAACTAAAACCAACAGAAAACATTAAAAAACAAGAATCCAACTTAACTTGGTGGGAAAGATCCAAACTAACTTGGTGGAAAAGAGTACAAACAGAATCAAGATATGCCAAGGATAAATTAACAGGTTTTTATACAAAAATAACAGAAATGGATAAGATATTGATGTATACTGATGAGAAATTTATTAAGAAATTGCATTTATTAATGTTAGAAAATAAGGCACAAGATGAAGTAGTCAAAAATTATATGGTTAAATGGGCACAAAACTTGGGTCATAATATTGATTTGAACCAATGGTAACAGGTATGGGGGGAAATGTAAAAATTACTAAAACAATTTCATATAAAGAAAATATTTATAAAATGTTTTATAGATGGTATATCACTCCAGATAAATTATCAAAGTTTTACCCTAAACTACCAAATGACTGTTGGAAATGTCAAAAAAATGATCATTCTTTTTTCATATGTGGTGGACATGTGATAGAGTTAAAAAATATTGGTCTTGGATCCATGATATATTACAAAAAATGTTAAAGAGTACTATACCTTATGTACCAGAATTGTTTTTATTGAATATATTACCAGACAACTGCAAGAATACTGTATGCTAAGTATTGGAGAAGAAATGAAGTACCTTCAGGAGAAGAAATCATAAATAAAATGCTTGAAACTGCAGAAATTGACAAATTATCCTTAATGCTGAGAGGGCAAACTGAAGAAAATGTTGAAAATACATGGTTAAGATTTTACAAATGGGTTGAAGAATACAACAAATAAAATATATTGACATACAACAAATCTAGAAGGAAACAAGAACTTTATTTTTAATTATATGCAAAAGACTGATACAAAAATACAATGTGGAACATAGAAAAGAAAGGTTTGTATTTACATTCACAGCATGTCTAATAACTATGGCTTATACAGCCATATTCCAGTCATGCTACATATTCCTATTAATAGCTATTCTGTGTGGAGACTGGGACTCTGTATGAAATTGTCTTAAACAACAAGTATAATCTATTTCCCGGCAGAAATGGTTTACCAGGGCAAAACATACCATAAGGAGAGTGTGGATCAACTGGCTTTTAGAGGTTTATCCATGAATGTGGGAAGGTTAACGCTAGGTGCACAAAGCTTGCATTGTGTGGGCTCATCCCACTCTTGGCGAATTGGTCTGGCCTCAGTTTTTAATGGCAAGACAGAGTAGTATGCTAAGAAGTCAAGATTATAATGTAGATTCTGTCCCATTTATGGTAGAGAAACAGCCTTGGTCATACTAGGGAGGAAAAGTTTCTAGGGGAGTGGCATGGAGAAAGTGACACTGTTGATTCTCCTGGACCTCTCATCAGTTCTCAGAGCCATAAACTATAGTATTGTTCTGGATTAACACTAAATGATAGGAGTTGTAGGCACTGTGTTGTTATGAGTCCAGTTGTACCTGGCAGGTCATTTCCAGAGGGCAGTGAGGGGCAGTGTTGTTCTGCCTGTGCCCCTCACTGCCCTGTGCCCCTCACAGTTATGCTGTGAGGTGCCACAAGATTCCTTTCTATACTTCATACTGGGTGCGTTCAGACGCGGCATTTGTAACAGAATAGGTGACGATTCCAACCGGTGTACTTACCGGCGTTCACATGGCGAACATCTGCCTCCCGTCCCTAACCGTTACAAAGCCATTTACACCGTTGTACTCTGCCACTAGGTCCCAAGTGGTGGTAAACAGAGTACAACGGTGGCTTCCGACACAAACCGTCGTCTGATCGCTCTCCACCGGTGCCTAACCACTTCCGTCGGAAGCCTGAGGCTTCCGGCTTTCCCCTGCCATTTTTTTTAACCTCTAAGCGATATGCGCTCAGGCGAACCTTCGCCCCTAGCGTTTGTGAAGAAAAAAACCAAACCCTTACTTTACCGTCCTGGAGGAGTCCGGGACTGAAACGAGGCCAGGTTGGGCTTTAAACTTTAAAGGTAAGTGCTTACCTTTAAAGTTTAAATGTAAGGGGGGGGGGGTTGAGCATGTGCAAAAATCGCCATTCTCTGAATGGCTGCCTGTGCGCATGCTCAAACAGTCCTTAAAAAAAAACACAAACGCCGACGCCCGCAGCGTGTGAACGGGCGTCCAACGGAGGGCTCCACAAAATGGAGGGTGAGTATGAACGCGTTTCTGCCGGCAGAAACGCCCTGTCTGAACGCACCCACTATTTAACACTTTATGCTGTGAAAATCTGAAGTGAGATTTCAGCAAAATGCTGATGCCATATAGCTCTGTTTCACCTTGTCACCTAGCCCATGTAGGATGATGGACATTCTGAACAGGTGCTTGGACCCAGCAATGGGTTGGAAGGAGGCCAAAATGTCTTACTCCATTCATAATTAATACCATATTTTGAGCTGAAATGCCACATCTGGGTCTGCAGGCAGCTGCTATTGGTGCATGCTTGGAACTTAGTCTCCATGAGAGTTTCTTTCCATCCATTTTCTTAAATGGCACTTTAATCTCCAGAATAGTGGCCTAGTTTTGTCCACAGTCCAGAAATTTAATCATCATCACGGATGTTTTCCATAGTTGCTCAGGCAACATACTACTTCTTGCCTGCCCTTGCACTACAGTCCTCAAGAGGCATCATGAAAATGTGCATGTGTTATCATGTATGGATAACTGTGGCAAGACTAAGGGTTACTCAGGAAGGCCAGTCATTTTTATGCTGGTTAGAAGGCATTCTAAACCATGGGTGCCATTTTGACCCAATAACACTCCCAAGATGAAACCCTAATCTTTTAAGAGGAACGAAGCCCTCAGCCTCTGCTAACTGAAACCTGAACTCTGATTATCTTTATCACTGACGGAATCTCTGTCTTCTTAGGACTCAGTGTCAAAAGCAAGAATTTAAGGATAAAGGCACAAGTTAAGCACCACAAGAAATGAAAATGTGTACTATGAACCTGTTACTTGTTGTGCTTAGCTCCCCCCCCCCCACCAATGACTCTTGGTGTTTGGTTTCAAATCAGGAGAATAATAATGATGATGATGATGATGATGATGATCCTATTTCATGTACCTGAGAAGGTTAAAAAGTCACTCTTTATATTTAGAGCCATTGCTGATCTTCTTAATTTAATGTTGTAATATCTATTTTCTTCTTCTCTGATTCACATTTTATTATCCTCATCTGAAGAGGTAACTTACTCAGGATTTGACATTATATTTTTCCACTTGACATCTTCTGTACCATTTCCCCCAGAGCGGATTAGTTTTCTACTTTTATTTCCTGAAGTTCTTTCCACTGAAGCAGGCTTTGGAGTACATTCACATTATTTTGAAGTACAAAGCTTGGATGGCATACTGTTCAGATTTTTTCCCCCTTCGGAAAATATAATAATTAAAGCCTAAACCTAATCCTTGCTCATTAATTTTTCAACAGGCTGTGTACCAAATTTCCATCTGTAGAGCAAACCACTTCATATAAAGTAGCCCAAAAGCTGAAGCAGAAGTTGCTAGTCATTTGAATTTTTGCTTCAGAATGAGAGATTAGCTCTCTAAGAATGACAGTGGCATTCTAATATAGAATCATATAGACAGTTCAGAAATCCCATATAGCAAATTAATTGTATGAGTGATGTATTGGTCATTCTACAAATAAACACATTCCTTGATATGTACACAGCATTGCAAGTGAGCTAGATATTCATGTACACCTGTACACACAACTTCCTTGAATTCCATAAACCGTGAGGCAAAGCACCCCAATTCCTCCCAAGGGTTAATGTGAATAGTAACGGGCCTATTCCATCTTGCAGGTGATAATTGGCTCTTCTTGAGAACCTGTGGCCTACAGGATGGAAGGGGGGGAAAGGAGCAATGATGTAACCTTCTAGAGGATATATTGTCTGAGCACCATCCCTCCTGAGACAGAGATGTCCCCTTAAATCATTCTGGTGAGTCAGAGGATTGGCCGCCTTCTTGGACAGCGTGTCTCATGCCAGTCACTGTTGACTGACCGTGTTTGTTGCTGCTCATTTCTTCCCCAAAAGAAGTAGCAGGCACCACTCTGTCTTCTCTATGACAGTCAGATTCTGGGTACTGGGCTGCCTCTCTGGATTCTAGCATCACATGCTAGACTCTTCAATCCTGGGGTTGCAGGTCCCCTACAGGAAGGGCATCCACATTAGTGTAAACACAACCTCTTACTTCAGATTTTTGCCATGTATTCTATCACGTAAAACATCACAGGTATTCCTGAAAGCTACAAGACCTTCCAGAAAAGCATCAAATGCAGCACAAGGAGTTGTAGTTAGAAAAGAAACATATAGAATCAATGACATACATACCAAACCATTGGGAACGGACGGAGAAATATTGAACCCCAGTTTAAATTTTCCACAGAATCCTTTTCTCTCCCTCCCCCCATTTATACTGTACAAG
The DNA here is from genome assembly GCF_001447785.1 of Gekko japonicus. NCBI lineage: Eukaryota > Metazoa > Chordata > Lepidosauria > Squamata > Gekkonidae > Gekko > Gekko japonicus. The sequence goes on along the minus strand of NW_015166434.1, from coordinate 531,993 downwards.
AAGGAATTGCCAGTTTTAAAGGTTTCCATTCATGTCAGCCATTAGCTATAAGAACAAAAGAATTGCTCTGTGACTAATGTATATTACGTCTCTTGTTTAGAAGAGGAGTTATATGAAGGAGTTAACTGTCAACACATGGTGGCCCTCAGTGAATCATGCACTGTCATTTTAGGCCAGTAATATGATAAATTACTTGCTGAAATGAGGGGGAAATGAAGGTGATTGCTTCTCGAGTATAAGGCAGTGTAGTCCAGGGATTGCTGATTCCTCAGGCAAGGCTGAAAGTGTGAGTCAAGCAACCCCACTGGAAGTACTGAAAGCTATTAATATTTTGGAATTTCCAGAAGGCTTCGAAGTATAGGTTAAAATACTAATAGGACATTATCTGTTTTGTCACTTTCTAAATTAATACACATCAGAAAATAGTGAGGGGATTGTCAGTATAAGACGGAAGCTGATGCTGTGTACTGGGGGAGGGGGAACAGGCCTGACTCCCCACTCTTGTCCCTTTTGTCTACCTAAACAGGACAGCCATCTGACACCACTGTCCTTTTAGCACTTTGTCATAAGTGCTGAAAATCATTATAGCTACCAATCTTATGTCTAGGACTCTGTTTCAGTTATTAAAGTGGGCCATGTTGAATGTCAAATTTGTTAACACATTTTGGGTATAAATTCCGGGGGGGGGGAAAGCAAAATTACTAGGTAGAACCCACCACCCTCCAATTCCTTATTCTGTGTTTATGTTCTCGCAGATGACAAGGTGATTCCAAATTCTCAGAAAACCATACATTCTTCTTCTTCGGATTCTTGAAACTTAATCAGACTGGAGACTGGAATTTCTTTAAAAATTCCTCCCACAAAAGATTGTGGTACAATAACATGCTGGAAAATTTTAAATTGCTGGAAAATGTATGTATCATATTAAAGCAGACAATGGTAAAGCAACATCATACAAACGCATCTGATATTTATTCATAGAGTATACAGTTAATGGTCACAGTGCTGGACTACCTTTCAATACTAAAGTTACAAAACAATTAAGTGAGAGAGTCATCCTTGATTCAATAACATTTCAGAGCTAAGTAATGGCATTACTGAGCATACAAACCACTACATAGAGTGTATCCATGTTGTCACTTAGCTGACCTTGACTGTTCTGTATACTATTATCCTTATACCTTGCCCCCATTTTGTTTCTTGCTATTTTCCCCTTTGTTTTTTTAACAAAACTTTAATAAGAAGGCTCTACAAAAAGTGAATATGGTTAGAGTATTGGATGAGATAGGGAGACTTAAATTCAAATTTTACTCAGCCATAAACCTCATTGGGTGACCTTAGGCCAATTGCTAACTCTCAACCAAATCATCCTTGCAGTGTTGCTGTGAGAATAAAATGGGAAAGGAAGACACAATGTATACCAGCTATTGGAAGCAGGGTAGGATAAAGATGTGATACCTTAGTGTTTCTAGTCCAGAATGATCTAATTTGGAATATGCCATTTCCTACCACAAACCAAATTCATTGATTCAATGGCCTTTGACTGGAATAACAATGCATAGGCTTGTTATACAAGACTTTATTTTGCTCATCCCTTTTATAGCCTACTAAAAGTGAAGAGGACCTAAAGAGCCTCTTGTTGAGAGTGAAAGAGGAAAGCACAAAAGTTGGCTTGAAACTCAACATCAAAAAAAACTAAGATCATGGCATCTGACCCCATCCCTCCTTGGCAAATAGAAGTGGAAGTCATGGAAGCAGTGACAGAATTCACATTCCTAGGATCCAAGATCACTACAGACAGTGACTGCAGCCATGAATTTAAAAGACGTCTGCTCCTTGGGCAGAAAGCTATGGCAAACCTAGAAAGCATAATAAAAAGTAGAGACATCAGCCTGCCAACAAAAGTCCGTATGGTCAAAGCAATGGTATTCCCAGTAGTGATGTATGGCTGTGAGAGTTGGACCATAAGGAAGGCTGAGTGCCAAAGAATAGATGTTTTCAAATTATGGTACTGGACAAGCCTCTTGAGAGTCCCTTGGACTGCAAGGAGATCCAATCAGTCAATCCTAAAAGAAATCAAACCTGACTTTTCCCTGGAAGGCCAGATACTGAAGCTCAAATACTTTGGCTACCAAATGAGAAAGGAACACTCACTGGAGAAGACCCTGATGCTGGGACAGATTGGAGGTAAAAGAAGAAAGGGATGGCAAAGGATGAGATGGTTAGACAGTGTTATCAATGCAGCAAACGTGAAGTTGAGCAGACTCCGGAGGATGGCAGAAGACAGGAGGACCTGGTGTGATGTGGTCCATGGGGTCATGAAGAGTCAGACTCGACTGTGCAACTGAACACCAACAACAAACATCCTGGAATGTGAAGTTAAATGGGCCTTAGAAAGCATTACTAACAACAAAGCTAGTGGAGGTGATGGTATTCCAGCTGAGCTATTCAAAGTCTTAGAAGATGATGCTGTTAAAGTTCTGCACTCCATTTGCCAGCAAATTTGGAAAACGCAACAGTGGCCACAGGATTGGAAAAGATCAGTATACATTCCAATCCCAAAGAAGGGCAATGCCAAGGAATGTTCAAACTATCGCACAATTGCACTCATATCACACGCTAGCAAGGTCATGCTCAAGATCCTACAAGCTAGGCTTCAACAGTACGTGGATAGAGAACTACCAGAAGTACAAGCTGGGTTTCGAAGAGGTAGAGGAACGAGAGATCATATTGCCAACATTCGCTGGATTATGGAGAAAGCAAGAGAGTACCAGAAAAATATCTACTTCTGCTTCATTGACTATGCTAAAGCCTTTGACTGTGTGGATCACAACAAACTATGGCAGGTCCTTAAAGAGATGGGAGTACCAGACCACCTCACATGTCTCTTGAGAAACCTGTATAAGGGCCAAGAAGCGACAGTTAGAACCGGATATGGAACAACTGATTGGTTCAGCATAGGAAAAGGAGTACGACAAGGATGTATATTGTCGCCTTGCTTATTTAATATATATGCAGAGTACATCATGCGAAATGCTGGCCTGGATGAATCACAAGCGGGAATTAAGATTGCTGGGGAAAAGATCAACAACCTCAGATATGCAGATGATACCACTCTAATGGCTGAAAGTGAAGAGGATCTAAAGAACCTCTTGCTCAGAGTAAAAGAGGAGAGCGCAAAAGTGGGCTTGAAGCTCAACATCAAAAAAACTAAGATCATGGCATCCGGCCCCATCACTCCTTGGCAAATAGAAGGGGAAGCCATGGAAGTAGTGACAGACTTGACGTTCCTGGGATCACAGATCACCGCAGACTGTGACTGCAGCCATGAAATTAAAAGACGCCTGCTCCTTGGGAGGAAAGCGATGGCGAACCTAAACAGCATGATAAAAAGTAGAGACATCACCCTGCCAACAAAAGTCCGCATGGTCAAAGCAATGGTATTCCCAGTAGTCATGTATGGCTGCGAGAGCTGGACTATAAGGAAGGCCGAGCGCCGAAGAATAGATTATTTTGAACTATGGTGCTGGAGGAGACTCTTGAGAGTCCCTTGGACTGCAAGAAGAACAAATCAGTCAATCCTCAAAGAAATCAACCCTGACTGTTCCCTGGAAGGCCAGATAATGAAACTGAAGCTCAAATACTTTGGCCACCAAATGAGAAGGGAGCACTCACTGGAAAAGACCCTGATGCTGGGAAAGATTGAAGGTCAAAGAAGACGGGGACGGCAAAGGATGAGATGGTTAGACAGTGTCATCGATGCAACGAACATGAAGTTGAGCCAACTTCAGAGGACGGCGGAAGACCGGAAGGCCTGGCGAGAGCTCGTCCATGGGGTCGCGAAGAGTCAGACTCGACTGTGCGACTGAACAACAACTCCTACCTTCTCTTTCCTTATTTGGACATATTCCCAGGATCATAGACTTCTCAACTTTTCACCTTTGGCCAATCTAGAAGTATATCAAGTAGCTCATCTGGCCCATTCCCACCTTCCAACCAAGAAGTGAATAGAAACCTTGCTTTTAATACATACTTCTGAGGAGTTTAATACAAGCCTGTCTGAGGAGTTGATCACATTCCTTCCTTTCTCCTCCCCCCCCCCCAGAAGATACTCACACTCCTGCTTTGAGAGATGGACCTCTGCCTAGAAATGGAACAGACAGGAAGCTAGAAGTTCCCTCTTTGTACTTTTAACTCTACCTCTTCTTGTAAGTAGTATGCAGCACAGTGTGTATCTGTGCATGCAAATGGAATATTGGGTACTTAAGAAGGATGGGGTCGCGAAGAGTCAGACTTGACTGCAACTGAACAACAACATTTTTGTGTTTCAATTCATGACTGAATAGAATTTTCACCTTGATGGAGTGACACACATTCAGACCTACAAAATCGCTGTGACCAGAATAAGTTGTGGAGGTGATATGGCTATAACTATGGCCCATCACTAATACCAGGAGTCCAATTATAAGTATACAAGGAAACAACATCCGCTTTAATTATATGTGTACTAAAACTCTGTAACAGGTCTTTGAATGTGTGTCTAGAATATATAGATAATAGTGACCACCGAGGAAGGCCCTTAGGGGCCGAAACACGGTTGGTCTTCAGTTGTAAAGTATTAACCCATCATATGTATGTATAGTGGATAAGCTTTTATAGTCTGATCTTAGACAAAGTAATTTTTAATCAGGAAAGTTTTAACATGTGTACACCTTAATAAATAAATATTTGTACTTTTATATATACGGTTTAGCTTAGCCCTTTTTGTCTTGTAGTCATATCCTGGGTGGAGCCCCCCCCCTTTTCCCGTTTTTGTCAATTCATGACTGAACCACAAACCAAACCATGAACCAATATGCCGGTTCACAAACCAAACCAGTTAATATAAGTTTGTGAACCGTTTAAAGTTTAAACCCTTGCTTTCTGCTCCCCACAAAAAGTCATAGGGAGCAGAAAGTAGGGGTTTCCAAACAGCTGAATGGCAGAGAGTCACTCAGACCCAGACCCCATAGCCTAAAGGACAAAAACATTACAAGCTTTGTTGATGTCAAATACTGCATTAGTTAATAACAGAAAACATTTGGTGAACATAAAGCTTGGAATAGTAACTGAAATTACATTATGGCATCATGATGGCTGGGCAGATTCTGCAAAGATAGAAAAAGGAGACAAATTATTTCATGAGGAAATGTGTGGCAACTTTGTCCAAGCGGGGGTGACTTGTAGTTTCCATCTGGGGGGGCAAGCCTTGCTGATGCAGTTTACAGCAAAGGGTTTGTGCTTATTACTTGCAAATGAAGATCTCTAAAGGAAGTCGGAGCTTTCCTTCTTTACTCACAGTTAAATACTTGATGTATCTGAAGAAGAGTCTACTAATCTGTGCTAGAGTCAGTTTGGTGTATTGGTTAAGTGTGCAGACTCTAATCTAGGAGAACCAGGTTTGATTCCCCACTCCTCCACTTGCAGCTGCTGGATGACCTAAAGCATCTGAAGGTCCTTGAAGGATGACTACCTAGGTAACAGTGGTCACAAATTCCTCCCATCACACACCCTTGCACCTGATCCAGGTGATTGAGAACCACTCCTATAGGCCCAAAGCTGACTCCCATCCTGATGTTGCTGTGTAGATCCCAGACCAGTGTAGGATGCTGTGACCCACAATCCAAACCCCATGCTGCCCTGCCTGAACTAAAAGAAATACGTTAGTGACTGCTGTGAAGGTGGGGCAAATATAGGTTTGAAGGCAGCAGAACTCCAACGCCCAATGGCTGGGGAGAACCCAATCCATGCTGCCTCCATAGTGGCCACAGTGCAAAAGGCGTATACCTCATAGTCCCTTAGATGGAGTCCCAAAGCAGCTAGGCCCATTCACAGTATGCTGGCAAACTAAAACCTGGTGAGGTAGGCCTGGTCCACATGAATGAGAAAAGGACTAGGCTAAATAGTCCCTGGTCACTCATACTGGGCAAGGCTGCCTCCTAGGAGCTGCCAGGAGACATACATGAGCCCCCTCCCCTGTTGGTATGTTTTGGACTGCTGAAATACAATGTGGAGCTCCCACCCCCAATGTGCTGACATCCTCCACCTGAGGGTCCATTAGGCTTGCCAAGTCCCCCTGGGGGGCGGGGAAACCCCTGCCCCAGAGGCCCGTTCCCCGCCGCTGGTGGATCAGGCCCCGGGGGAACCCCACCCCCAAAGCATGCGATGTGCACGTTACCCGGAAGTGACGCGGGCACGCCGGGCATGCTGGGGCGGGGCCACAGTCATCCGAGGGAAAACTCTATGGTTTTCCCTCGGATGGTCGTGGCCCTGCCCCCAGTGTGCCCGGCGTGGTCGCGTCACTTCCGGGTGATGGGGTTGCGGTGCGTGCGTGCTTTGTGTGCATGCGCGCACTCCAAAAGCAGCACCTGAGTCCCCCGCTCCAGCGCCGCTTCTGACTTGGCAACCCTAGGGACCATCTCGAACAATCCTAGCATGCTACTGTGGAAGACCCTGTAAAAGGCCAATGAGAAGGTGGCCCAGAACAAACTGATTTGAAACTCAGACCAGCAGCTGCTTTAAAAGTCCCTTAAGGCCTGTAAATGTGATGGACCTGTGGGTGGCGAGTGGTTGGGTGCAGCTCTGCCACCAGCTCTGCCACCAGCCCTCCTAGTGATAAGTGAGTGACATGGATCTGCAAAGCCAAGGGTCTTGCTATAAAATGAGATGGCCACCCAATGAATAGCTATAGTCTTTGGGGCCCTGCCCATCTCCCCTAGGGAAGCAAGGTAATGGAGCATCTGAAGTAGGAAAGGAGCCACCACCCCTCTCTTCATCAAAAAGGTGAGAAATGCTGCTGCTGCCCAAAACCAGGAATGCTGAGTAGAGGGCACAATGGAGTTGGGTACTTCCTGTGTGATCACTCATCACCGAGTGCCCACAGCTCCTCTGGGAAGGGGTCTGATTGATGGTTCGAGTTGGGGGCCAGCGCCCAGAACCTCTCCTCTTGAAAGCAAAACAAGGCATCCAACAATGTCGTTATCTGCACCTGCAATACACCGGGCTGAAAAGGAGATGTTAGCAGAAAGGCAGACCAAGACTAACCTGTGCATGAGACTCATGAAACTTAGAAACCGGAGAAGAGCTATGGAGGTTTATGCTGTAGGAAGGTGCCAGCATTAGCAGAACAAATCTGTGGGTTCTAGTCTGATGATTCAGATAAACCTGTAGGTGGAATTTTCTTCATACCTTGCTTATTTAGGAGATTTCTCTCTCACATTACTAATTACTACATGTTCACGAAGCAGCTAGGAAAACGTGGTTCACACCAGTTTTGACCTCTTCCTTAGGCACACTTGAACATATTCATTTTGAGTTCTCTCTTATGCATGCCCACCTGTGTAATGGCATTGTCGCATCATATGCTTCCCCACCTTTGCCAGCAGAAGCCTCTTATGTAGAGAATATATGATGGTGTCACAACATGGGCATTCACTATGGCATTAATGCAGATCCCCACTGCAAGTTGGCTTACTGTGGAAGTCAGTTCGCTATCCATGCTGCCATTATAAAATAGAATTGCCATCTGCAGCCAGTCATTGAAATTAGCAGAAAAGATAAATTAAAATGAACAAAGTTTGGGCAAGAGTACTTGTGGGAACTTTCTATCTCTCAATGTATTTATTAGAATTGCTAATTTGGCTTTCAAAACCAGTAGTGTTCATATTGATTCTTTCATATATTTTTCATACATTTTTCTGTAGCTTTTCTAAAAAAGGACAATACAATGGTTAGAAAATACATCGGATGACAATCTTACTGTATTGTTTCCTATGCAAGACAATTCTTTGCAATGGGGAAAAAAGAAACAGAATTATTCAAATCTATTCCAGAAGCAAAAAGGCCCGGCTCAGCACAGCCCGACATTTGTGGCACTGGGCAGGGAGGTAGAGGTGACTGGATGCTGGGTGGGGGTGGAGCTGGCGAGCAGTGGGAAAATTGGGTCATCCCTCCCTTCCCTGGACCAATAGTCAAGCTCCAGGATGGCCAGGGGAGGGGAGATTTAAAAAGGTGGAACCGGCAACTTGCCTCATCCACCCAGCCTTTCTTCCCACCCATGAGCTGCTTGCCCACCCATCCCACCCTCTAGGTATGCCATCCGGGGTCGATAACTGTGGTTAAATGATTTCCTGGGAGGGGGTACGATATTTTCATTGTTGTATAGTTTGGAATTGTTAGCTGTTGCATGATGGCTCGATTTGTATACACCTTCTTTTGTCACAACTGTTAGGGTAACAGCATGGGGCCAGATCTGTTTATGGAAATAGGTCTGTGTGCCATTTACTGAATATGGGGACCACCTTAAGGGGTCTTGGCATGAGGGCTGATGGGAGCAAGCCTGCTCAGAGACTACCAGTGCTTGCCCTCATGGCCGATTGGCAGGGGAGATCACGAAGGCAGGGGAGATCATGAAGGGGCTGTCGTCCATGTGATACCCCAACAACCTGCCATTCCACGATCTTCACCCATGCCGGCTGGCTGGGTGACGGAGTTCATTGGCTGGCTGTAGATCAGCTGATGCACCAGATCTAGCGGACCCATACTGTGCCAATACTTTGTTAGGCCAAATGTTTTATTTTACAACAAATGGCTAACTATATTTTAACCTGAGTCCTGGCCAAAGTTTACTGAGGTCTTGTTTGAACCTGGGAGTCCAGTAATGGAGACCACACAGGTGTTTTTCTTAAACAAATAATCTTTTACTGAAGGATTTCAATCTCAAGCATACAAAAACATCAGTCTCACTTCACAAGCATACAAGTTTCCTTTAGAGTTATAGAAAGAATATAAAAATAGATTATTAGTTACTTAGAGGGGCATAGGTATATTTCGGTTGATACTTACCTGGTTCCAGATGTCCTGTCTGTTGCAATGGTAATTGGAAGGGAACGGAAGGGTCCCTGGGGTTAATTGCTCATCCACAATGCTTAGAACGAGCTAGCAATTGTGGTTGAATGTCTCTAGCCGCACAGCCCAGAGAGATTCAAACAAAGAGGAAAGATGGGGGGAGGGAGTAGAGTGTGGCCAGCCAGCAGTCCCGAACTGAAAGCGTACTGAACGTTTTATAGTGAAATCTCCAGGTGGGTGGCATCTTGCCAGACTGTGGTCCCACCTTTCTACAGATCCATCCCATAAACTCTCCTGATTGGTGCATGTGAAAAGGGGCTGGTACTCCTATGGGAGGGCCACTATTTGAAATTCTATCTTCTATCTCATGGAATACCATTTGGCTAGGTGTGAACTCTTATCTTCCTGTTGATCCTTTGAAGTACAGATGAAGCTGGCTCTTCCCAGGCACACAGGATGCCGTAAACAGGATGCTGTTATACAAATGCAGATGCACATGACATCTCATATCTCCAGCAATGGGGGATCTCTCTTCTCAAAGTTGTTTCTGATCACAGTTGCAAACCATGTGCTTCTTGCTCCCACAATGCCTTACTAGCTGAATGTGTGCATGCTTCATTAACATAGAAGGCAGGCAACTTCCCAGTTTGGTGTAGTGGTTAAGTGTGCGGACTCTAATCTGGGAGAACCGGGTTTGATTCCCCACTCACTTGCACCTGCTGATGTGACCTTGGGTCAGTCACAAGCTCTGGCACAGCTGTCCTTGAAAAAGAGCAGTTTGTGTCAGAGTTCCCTCAGCCCCACCCACCTCACAGGGTGTCTGTTGTGGGGAGGGGAAGGGAAAGGAGTTTGTAAGCCGCTCTGAGACTCCAAGTGAAGGGCGGGGTATAAATCCAATCTCTTCTTCTCTTCTTCTTATGTGAATTCTGTCTCTCTCACCATAGGTAATTCCAAACAGCTTATTTTTGGCTCATGGTATACAAATGAATGTGCACAGTCCATGTGTGTTGCTTGTGTATCAGATATAAAAACATTAAATCAGACTGTCTCATAACAACTTCTTACAGCTGTAATCAATAAAGTTCTGGCCAATTTAATCCACTTATTTCCAAATCTGTAGTGAGTGTGGTGATTTCAGACGGGACCGTGGGCATTTGAACAAACCTCTCCATCCCTCCTAAGAACTGGAGCTGCAATAGATACTAGGACTATTATGTAGAAGGAGGTTGCAGGTAGCCACATTGGTTGAAAGGAAAATCCAGAAACAAAGCCATGTAATACTTTTTAATTGACCTTATTGTTTTGTGCAATTTGTTGTAATTTTTCTTGCATCTTTGCAGTGTCAAAATCTATAGTAAGACTTGGAGCCAGAGAATGATAACTCTGCTTCTGTGCACATCACAATGTTTCTCTTTCTGTGCCCCTTCTGGGGGGGGGGGGGTCTCAGTGATACTGCGTATGACACAGGAAAAGAGACTGCAGCTGAAAGCAAACATTGACAAAGTCCTGTATGCAGACAGAAGCACTTTAAGCACATGCACAGTACTCTCTGGATCCCGGCCAGTGTTACCTCTAAGCTGATTTAGTGTCAGCTAGTTCTCAGTTTTTTAGCCTCCGGCTCACACATTTTTGGCTTAGCTCAGAAAAAAATGGTTCCAAAGCAAACTGATCTATGCAGTAGCCAAATTGCATGCTCACAACTTTAATGCCAGTAGCTCACAATGTTGAGTTTTTCCTCACAAGACTCCACAGCTTAAAGGGAGCACTGAATTCCCAGCCCAAATGTAAAGCAGTAACCCAAATTTATAGAAAGTAGGTAGGTCTACCCTTGCAGTACATTCTCTGTCTCTTCTTGTGTGAGTATACACTTTAGTACAACACATTTTTTAATTACTGCATTCCCTGCATTAGTGTTGGACAGAAATCCTGCCAACCTTCAATCCTGGGCACTGAACAGTGAACAAAGCAGCTGTCCAGCCTTAAAATTTCACACTCATTTTGCAATGTGCATCTATTTCCATGAGTCATTCATGGTGTACCACCTAGACCATGCACTAAAGAATGCTACGGACTTCTAAAAGATTAACTCTAGCCTTCTTTAATGCCCTTTAGCTTTGACTTTTTTTAAAAAAGTCAACCCTGCTTCCTTTAGAAACAAAAGCAGCTTGCACGAATGATCCCCGACAAAAAAATTTTTGTTGGGGTTTTTTTTTTCCCCCCCCCCCCCCCGGTCAGCTCATTACTCATTCCAACAAGGAGACTTTCAGATGCTAAGAGAACTGGAGAACTGTGTCCGTTAAAAGGAATGTGATGGCAGGTGCAAAACGATAAGGATTTGGATCAGCATGCAACATATGACACAGCTGTAGATGCCAATACTTGCTTCAAGATGCTCTGTGAACTACAGTGACTAGTAAAATAAATATTCCTATAGTGAAGAAATTGGATTGAACAAGCAATACAAGCACTTTGGCCTGAAGGGAATAGGTATTAGTTGAACAGATAAATAGACATGATAAAAATTGGAGAACCCATTAAAGCAGGAAAAAAGCAAGAGGTCTACAATCCCTTAACAAGAAATGCTTTCCAAATGAATGAGCTTTTCATAAATGAAAAATATTTTTAAGGGACAATTAACTTTTCCTAACCAAAAAGTAGCTTTAATACAACTGCACATTGCTCAGATTCTACTACAAGTTTGGCACTTATGTTGAAGCAAATGCAAGCAATTTTTTCCCCCTGCTGAGCAAATCCATCACAGGAAACAACTGACAGTGCAACCCTAAATGGAGTTTTACCCTTCAAACACCACTGACTTTAATAGATTTAGAAGCGTGCAAGTCTGTTTGGTATAGAACTACTAGACTATTTTAAGTTCTTTTCCTTTTCCAAAAAGATCCACTGGCCAGTACTGCACAGATGCAGCCGTTGACAAAAGAATGGGCTTTCTGTGTTTCTGTCACAATATAGTCCTGCAAGAAGCTGACTGTGACTAGACTGCACTAGACTTGGTTGGAGCTGAGCCCACATTTTCTGCCAGTTTTCACCTGCAGGTTTTGTTGTTGCTGCTGTTTTTGCTATCAAGCTGTAGCCAACTTCAGGTGACCCCACAGAGTTTTCAAGACAAGAGATGAACAGAAGTGGTTTGCCATGGCCTGCCTCTACATAACAACCCTGGTATTCCTTGGTGGTCTCCCATTCACATGCTAAGCAGGGCCAACTCTGCTTACAGGGTCGGATATAGATGAAGAGAGGCCCTAGGCTACTCCACTTGTGAGGCCCCTCCCAATCCCCCACCCTCACCACTAGAAGAAAATGGAAGAGTGTTATAAACAAAATTGAGTGAAGACAAGGATGATGAAGGGTATTTAAAATTCTGCAATTTACAATTTCTCCTCTAAAGGACATAAGATGTTATTGTTAAATACCATAGTGATTGACAAAAAATACATAAATGTTAAAATTAACACTGAAAAACTTTTGCAGTAACTGAACTTTATAAACCTGTTGTGGAATAAGCATTAATTTTTAAGAAAGTGAAGTTGTAATGTTATTCTTTAAAAAAAAAAAACACCTTGAGTTTACAAATTATATTTCCTGGGAAGTGTAAATAATATGATCATGATTACCTGACAGTGTGGCACTTTTAGAATCTACTTTATGTTGTCATTAAAAGTCACTTTTAAAATAATATTAAGAAGTAAACTACAACCATCAAATACAGTAAGACTAAAAATGTTTTTTTCTAGCCTTCCTCATAGCAAAATCATCCAAAACTTCATCAAAATTTGTTTGTCTAGGTTTGTCACTTTCAATGTACAGAATGCTCAGTGCAGACAACCTCTCTTGAGACATTGTGGCCCTTAATTAATTTTTAATTCTTTTGAGTCTTGAAAAACTCCTCTCTCCCGAGCAGATAGTGATCATAAAGCTAAGAAATAGCCGCAAGAGTGCTTCTACATTAGGAAAGGCCATCTGAATTTTTTCCCTGTATATAATTTGATAAAGGTCTGTATGAGACAGAGAGTGCTCTTCTGTAAGCCTATGGCTTTGTCTCACGTACAGGTGAAAGTGCAAAAGTTCATCAAAAAGTTTCAGGTCAATATCTTCTGGGTATGCGTCCATCAACAGTTCAACACCTTGCTGAATTTCTTCCTTAGATGCTGTCAGATTAGCAAGAATGGAAAACAATTGAGCAACATCATTGTACACAGTACTTCTTTTTAAATCAGCTTCAAGTGCATCTAATATAGGAATAAAGGATTTTATCCTAAACTTATCTCTTGAAGAAAGTGCATCTAAGGTACCAAGTGCACTTCTGTCATTTCTTTGCCGTTCCCTTACTCTTTGTCTCCTTGTTTTGTAGTTAACATTCTGCAAGGTGGCTTTTGCTTGTTTCTCAAGCTCATCAAAATCTTCTCTAATTTTCCTTAAAAAATCCAGAAGTGAACTGTAAAAACTTGCATAAGAACTCAATAATAGGTCTGATTTCTGAAGGGCTTTGCTGACCTTGTGAAAATGACCTAGCACACGTGTCCAAAAATGCAGCATAAATACAAATTCCAGTCCCTCCATTTTCTGCAAAAGATAGTTAGCTTGAAGCCTGGTCTCCCCCTTCCCATTAACATCAGAGTACAAATGACTGAGGGCATCAGTGATAGCACTGTAACTTTCCAAAACAGCTTCTGTGGCTTTTGCATGTGCGTCCCACCTAGTGTCTGACAAATATTTAGGCACTTTAGACTGAGGTGGCAAAAATGATTTTAGAACTGGCCATCTCTTTGTGGAGGTTGAAAGGAAGGTATAAATTTCATTGATAATGTCAAAACAGTTCACTGCATCAAGGCAGCAATCCACAGCTGAACAGCCCACCGGATTTAAAGAGTGACCTGTGCATTGAATAAATCTTGTGAATTGTCCCCCCCCCCCGATGATTTTCTGCTGCATACCGTTGTAGTTACCAGCCATGTTGGCAGCCCCCCTAAGGGCCCCCCTGCACCAGGGCAATCTAGATGGATTTTATTTATATCTCTAAGATTCTGTAGATTTTGGCTGTGAACTAGGGCCCCATAAAAAATTTTCCAGTTGGGCCCCAGAGTTTCAAATTGGTCCCCACTGGCTGGCCCTGAGTCTCATAGTTGCTGGGCCTGAGTTGCCCTGCCCTTGCATGAAGTCTTGGGTTTGCAATTTTGGGAGAGGGGAGACTGCCCGCTGGGGGGGGGGCTGTGAAGGCCCCCCTAGATTCAGCCTACTTAGCCTATACATAAATCCAGCACTGTCTGCTTAGCTTTTGAGATCTGACAAGATTGGGCCAGCCTGGGCTATCCAGGTCAGGGCTTCACTTAGGTATCATTTTGTAGTAGAAGAAGAATAGTTTTTTATGCCCGACTTTTCTCTATCTTAAGGAGCCTCAAAGCCGCTTACAATCGCTTTCCCCCATCCACTCTCCACAGCAGACATCTTGTGAGGTAGGTGGGGCTGAGAGAGTTCTGATAGGTCTGTGAGTGGCCCAAGGTCATCCAGCAGGCTTCATGTGAAGGAGTGGGGAATCAAACCCAGTTCTCCAGGTTAGAGACTGCTTTTAATTACTATACCCACTAAACTGGAGAAGGCTTGCTGTTAAGGCCACAAGAGAGTAGGAGAGGTTTGGCTGATAGCTCCTGCCAGGAACTTATTCCATCAGTTGTCAGGTCCCACTAGTGAACAGATATTGATGTTGGTGTGGCAGGTAATTCTCTGAGCCTTCTGGAAATTTAACTTAGTCAATCCACAATAAAAGTGAGGGCACATAACCCTGTCTTTGGCTGCAGAGAGAGGATACAAACCACTACTACCCAAATCAAAGCTGTTCAAAGTTTCAGTTGTATACAAAACTATTGACTGTATGTGCATAATTCTATACATGATTGCAGGACTGTAATCTGTCCTTGTTGCTAGGTGGGCTTCAAAGGTATCAGTTATTTCAATTTTTATTACTGTCTAATCAAGTTCATGCACCTAGGTGCATTCAGTACAGCCAACATAACTCTGGTCTATAAACTGCTTTGGATAACCAACTAAACCCAACACCAGCATAATTTGAAGATATGCTGGTATAACTCAGAGATATGCTGGCATACCTGGAGATACACAGGTGCAGCACCATGCTTCTTTCCTGATAAAAGGGAATGTGTTTGCATCATGGGATTCAAACCCCCCCCCCCATCTCCAGAACACCCAGGTGCGGGATATGACAGATCTTCTATTAGGTGTGCCACAGTCCTCTCTATAGCAGTGAGTAGTATATTTCCTATTTTCCCTCCCTTGTTGTGGTCTGTATATGGGTAGGTGGGGGATATGACATCAGGGTGGTGTCCTGGTATTGCTGCCCATTGTTTCCATATATGGCTGGCATGGGAGTGTCATTGGGAAGACATTTATTTTCATATGAAATGCACTGCCCTTTTTGTGGCATTTCACATCCCTTTCCAAAGGGGCAGTGCTAGAGGAAGTGGGAGTATACCCCTGTTGCTAGGGTAACTCAACTGACCCTCTCTCACTGCTGTGCAGTCATGCAGATTTTGCTGCATATTCAAATGCAGCTCCAGATCATGTCCTGTGTGTGTGTAAAGTGCCTTCAAATTGCAGCTGATTTATGGCTGCGGTCACATGGAACATTAGCCACGCAAGAGGGACGGAATACAGGCGGATTTTCCGGGCGCGATCTCACCGGCACATCTGGGAAGCGTAGCGCTTCCGTGGCACAACCGAGGCTTCCCGCTGAAAACACGCAGCAAAAAACTAGTACCTCGGAGGTACTAGTTTCCGGAAACCGTGGGGTAAGGGCGGGCGTCTGATCGCGTTTCCGGTGGCATCCGGCACCCGCCCATGTCCCCTTGCAAAAAAGTTTTTTTTTCCCCCAAGTCTCTGTGGATGCGCACACGCACCCAATGGAGCATGCACATTTGTCGTGTACACAAAAAAAGAGAACCAGTTTGCCGCACCGCGTGCTTCTTCATTGCGCGCAGGCGCGTCCTGTGATCGGCACCTCTCCCTACCCACGGAACCTCCACGGTACCTCCACAGGACCTCCACAGGAGGTCTGATCGCTTAACCGCGCGTTAGTTTGCCCCGAGGCAAACAGCCACGCTCCCCCCCCCGCAGTTTCCTGCCCGTGTGATCGGAGCCTATAGTGACCTAATAAGGTTTTCATGGCAAGTGAGAAGCAGAGGTAGTTTGCCATTGTCTTCCTCTGAAAAGTCTTCCTTGGTGATCTCCCATACAAGTCCCAACCCTGCATAACTTGGAAGAGCTGATGAGACTGGGCTATAGACGATACCTTACCAACTCATATATGGCATGCAGCTAGAATTGTATTGGTGTAAAAAATCTCCCCTTTAGATGCTT
Source organism: Gekko japonicus (assembly GCF_001447785.1). Lineage (NCBI taxonomy): Eukaryota > Metazoa > Chordata > Lepidosauria > Squamata > Gekkonidae > Gekko > Gekko japonicus. Next base: position 515,721 of record NW_015166434.1, on the reverse strand, counting down.
CCGGGAAATAAAATTGCCAGAGTATGATGTTAATATAGAAAATATTGAGGTATGGGGATGCACTTGCTATAATTATATCTGGTCCATTCACTCTGTCCCCAGTAGCCACACTTATCCATACCTTTTTAATCTTGTGGATAGATGACTGTAATGTGCTTTAATGAAACAGAAATTAAAGGCAATTTAAATGTGTCTGTGAAGGAAAGAAAGTGAAGAAACTAATCTATTATTAAAGATTAACTGGTGTAAATGTATTTACTTGTTTCAAAACAGTAAAACTGGCTGCCTATTTGTTTCAAGCTCAGTTGAAGGTGCTGGTTTTTACATTTACATCCTAGGACTATATATCTGAAAGACTGTCTCTTCCAATATAACCATAAGCCAGTTATGGCCATCAGTTATACAACATAGGCTACTTTCTCCTCACTATCCTCTTTCCTCCATCAGAGTTCATAGTTTTTCTGTAATTGCATGCATCCTGTGTAATGGGCTATCCCACCAGGTGAGGAGGTCATATTCTTATTATTGATTTGGACAGGTAACATACAACACAGCAAAAAGCTTTCTGATAGTTTCTGAACCTTGATCATTTTAATCTGATAATTATCAGAAAAACCCAGAAACTTGTTCTCAGTTCTCTGCCTTCAGCTTGTTTGTATTTACTGCAAAAGGGAGAGGGAGGGGAAAGTGATGCAGGTATCCTAGCCAGTTGGATCCCAGGGAGCAAATAATGGAACTGACCTTTCCCAATCACCAGGGCCGGCTCCAGGGTTTTTTGCACACTAGGCGAGGCTACCTTCTCGCGCCCCCCCCCCCGCGCCTACCAATTTTCAAACATTCCAACCTTCCTTAGTCTGACTACGATTCCTTCTCAAGCAACGCAGGGTTGAATCGTCTGATCTCAGACCCTCTTTGGACTCTACACAGAGAGCAGAGGCCAGCAGCCCACAGCTCCAGACCGGTCTTCTCCAGTGTGCCACCCGGCCGCCCTGTGGTCCTGGACACGCGCAAATATACCTAGCCAGGAATACAAACGATACCCTCCCCCAAGCCTGCACTCTCTGTGCCGTCCAAAGCTGAGAGACCCTGAAAGAAATGGGAGAGGGAGGGAGGGACCCTCCTCCTGGGAGCGTACAGGGTTTGATTGGCAGCCCAGATTGAAAGTGATGGACAGCCAGTCCTGCCATGGAAACCAAGGAACAGCCAATCTGGAGAGGCCAACCGGCAGCAAATCAGCAGCGGCGGTGGAGAAAGTGAGAGAGTGTGTGCGTGCATGGTGGGGGTGGGGGTCCGGCCCGGGGAGGGGGTCTTCCCTCTCTCCTCCAAGCCTCCCTCCCCTCCTCCATTCACACAATCCTCTCCTCCCTCATCCTCATCCTCCCCCCGTGTGCCAACTTGAAGCTGCCGTGCTTGCGCTGCGCTTTCTTTCTGCCGGCGCCTGAGTGCAGGAGCACTCCCCAGCAGCTAGCCCTCTGCCTCGGTGCACCCCGGGACTGCATGGCCCTTTCCCCCCTCTCGGCAGCGCTTGGGCCCAGGCTCCGGGCAGGTGGAGGCGGCTGGGCCGTCGGGCCCGTCCTGGTGTGCGGGGGTTTTGCAGAGCCTTGACTCGGGCTGTGGGTGCCCGGCTTGACTGCTTCCATGTTCCAGCTGCTGCTGCTCAACTTCAGCCTGCAGCAAGTGGCCGGCATGTGCGAGATGCTGGAGGAGAGTGGCAACGTGGAGTGCCTGGGGCACTTCCTCTGGTCGCTGCTCACAAGACTCTACTTAGAGGTAGCATTGGGAGCGGGTGGAGGAGGGAAACGCCTCCCTTCCCCACAGCTCCTGCTTGTTGTCCATGGCAGATCTGCATTATTGCATTGGGCTCGGGAGCATGGCATGAGCCGGTGTGGCCTGCAGTGCCTGGAGTGCAGACAAGAGAGCAAAAGGGGGGGGGGGGTTGAGAAGCAGCAGCTGCAGTTTTTGGGCACCACCTTTGCCTTGAGTCGAAGTAGGGGGGGGTTCCAGGTCTCCTGGAAGGTGACTTCCAGGAGGCGGCGGAGAACTGGCAGCTTCGTCCCCCTCCAGCCGGAGGCGCTTCCTTTCTCTCCCTCCCCCTCCCTTGCAGGCAAGGGCCCCCCTTCCTGGGTTTTCCCTGCCGGCCGCTGTGCTCCTTCCCAGGCAGGGACCCCCCCTTCCTCCCCCTGCAAGAGGAGAGACGGAGCAAGAAGCCCTTGAACGGGGGCGGAGGGTTCGAATTCACCCTCCTTTCCCGGAATAGGGATGACAGCCAAGCCCCAGCCGGACTGGAAGAGAAGCGCATCCCCCCCACCCTCCCCACGGCTCCGAAATGCAGAGACTGGTGGGGAGAGTGGGCCAGGAGGGGGGTCCAAAGCCGCCAGTCGGAGGCTTGTCCTAAAGCCTGGCCTTTCCGCCCAGGCCTGGCCTGGGCTTCCCAGCCAGTCAGTCTCCCAGCCTCGCCTCGCCTCGCCCCCCTTCTTGGGCAGCTGCGGAGGAAGGGGCGGGCACGGGCAGGCAGAGAGCAGGCCTGGATTCCTTCTCAGCCACGGCTGGTGGCGGCGGCGCTGGCAGCACATGTCTGTTTGGAGCTTCAGCGGCCCCTTTTGCTGCTGCTGGCAGTGGGGGCGGCCTGCCTTTGCAGCTGTCCGGGCGGCAGCGGCGTTTTTGTTCCCAAGCGGGCTTTATGTGGGGCGGGCCTGGGAGTCGCGGAGAGGTGCCCACGCGGACCGCGCCAGGGCTGGAGGCGAGAAGGCGGAGACAAACCTTGGCAGCAAAAGCTGCTGGCGCACTTGTGCGGAGGGGGGGCGCTGCTTCACCCAGTGGCAAGGACTACAACTCCCATCAGGCTCTGGGTCCACCCATCCAGCGGTGCCCTCACTGCACATGCAGGAGGAGGCTGGCCGCAGGGAGCGCCCCTGTCCCAAAATGCTGCCGCTGCTGCCCTGTGGAAGCGCGTCTGCGCCCCCCGGCAGGAGTCTGCAGGAGCCCGGGCCGCAAGAGGAGGAGGGAGGTGGCTATTGCCCAGTTAGGGTGGCGACAGCAGCGGGGCTTTTGGGGAGGCACGGTTTGGCGCCCCTGAGGACCGGCGCGCCCTAGGCGAGCACCTAGTTCGCCTAGCGGGCGAGCCGGCCCTGCCAATCACACTATTCTGTGTAGAAATTTCCCTGCCCCAAGTCCTAGACTGCTGCTGGCTGTGAAAAAGCTTGGATTAGTTCGGAGGCCTCTGCCTGGACTTTGCTTGGAGTATGCAAACCCTGGCCTGGACCTTACACTCTCACACTGGACTCCCACCTGGATGACAGATTGGTTTAACCTGTTTTGATTATTACTAGCAGCTAGCTTTTATTTTTCCCTGTGGGGGTCAGTTATAGAATAATAAAATCATAGAATCATAGAGTTGGAAGGGGCCATACAGACCATCTAGTCCAACCCCATGCCAAATGCAGGACCAGCCTAAAGCAACTCTGACAAATATTTGTCCGGCCTCTTCTTGAAAGCTGTCAGTGAAGGGGAGCTAACCACCACCCTAGGCAGCTGATTCCACCTTTGAACCACTCTGACTGTGAAAAAGGTTTTCCTAATATCCAGCCGATACCTTTCTGCATGTAATTTAAAACCGTTGCTTCGGGTCCTAGCCTCTGCTGCCAACTGGAACAGCTCCTTGCCCTCCGGCAAATGACAGCCTTTCAAATATTTAAAGAGAGCAATCATGTCCCCCCTCAATCTTCTCTTCTCCAAACTAAACATTCCCAAGGCCCTTAGCCTTTCCTCGTAGGGCTCAGTCTCTAGACCCCTGATCATCCTTGTCACTCTCTTCTGCCCCCTCTTGATTTTGTCCACATCCTTTTTGAAGTGAGGCCTCCAGAACTGTACACAGTACTCAAGGTGTGGCTTGACCAAGGCAGTATACAGAGGGGCTACGACCTCCTGTGATTTTGAGGCTATGGCCCTTTTAATACAACCAAAGACAGAATTAGCCTTTTTTGCCACCGCACCACACTGACTGCTCATATTTAGTTTACAGTCCACCCTTACCCCAAGATCTCTTTCACATACACTACTCCCCAGAAATGTATCCCCCATCCAGTATTTCTGCTTGACATTTTTGTGACCCAGATGTAATACTGTGCATTTATCTTTGTTGAATTGCATCCTGTTTGCAACTGCCCACTTCTCCAGAGTATTCATGTCTTTTTGAATTTTAACTGTATCTTCTTGGATGTTTGCTATTCCTCCCAATTTGGTATCATCAGCTAACTTAATTAATAGCCCTTCTACCCCTTTATCCAGATCATTGATAACAAAATATTGAAAAGTACTGGGCGCAAAACCAAGCCCTGCAGCACCCTGCTGGACACCTCCCTCCAATCTGATGAAACACCATTACAAGATCTGTTGGGGACAAAACCATGCTGACTTCCCCAGATCACTAAGTGATCCTTCAGATGCTTACAAATCGATCCCTTTAAAATCTGCTCTAATATCTTCCCAGCAACCGAAGTCAGACTGACCGACCTGTAGTTTCCCGGGTCATCCTTCTTCCCTTTCTTAAAGATTGGGATAACATTCGCTCTTCTCCAATCTTGTGGCACCTCCCCAGTCCTCCAGGAGGCCTTGAAGATGATGGACAGAGGCTCTGCAAGTTCATCAGACAGTTCTTTGAGCACTCTTGGGTGCACACCATCTGCCCCAGGGGATTTGTATTAATCCAGTGCAGCCAGGTGCCTCTCCACAACCTCCCTGTCAATGTCAACTAGACACTCAGGTGTCCTGCTATGTCCTATACCATCTCTAGATGGGCTCGAGTTCTTCTGGGAGAAAACAGAGGCAAAAAAGTAATCAAGCCTGTCTGCTTTTTCTCTGTCCTCCACCAGAGTTTCTCCTTCTATTCCCAAAGGTGGTCCAATTGCCTCTTTTATCTTGTGTTTGCTTCTCACATACCTATAGAAGTTTTTCTGATTGTAGCAAGTTCCCCTGGCCAGACCCTACTCATACTGAGCTTTAGTAACTCTAGTACCTAGTAACTCTCATATACTCCTCTTTAGAGGTCTGACCTTCCCTCCATTTCCTTTTTCTCCCTTAGTGTATTCTGAAGCTCTCGGTTCATCCACATCAGTTTCTTGGAGCCCTTACCATGTTTATGTCTTGCTGGAATAATGGCTTGAGCTTGCAAAAGCTCATGTTTGAGAAGAGCCCACCCTTCACTGGCTCCTTTCCCTTCCAGCACACTCCCACACTGAATGACTCCCATCAAGCCTCTCGGGGGGAAATATCTCTGACCAAAGTTTCAAATGTCACTGAAACTGCAATGGAGATGGGGCTAATGATTCAAAATGAAATGTGCACCCGACAACAAGATGTTCAACAGATACAAGACAAGCTAATGTCATTGGATCAGACAGCAAGACAGTTTAACATAAAGCTCTGAGGCTTTGAGGAAGGCCAGGAAAACTCACAAGATCTCATAACTTTGATATGAAGATGGCTGGCTGCTGAAATGGGGCTAGAGGAAGGAGTTATTCCGGTCCTGACAAACCCCTACAGACTCAGAAGCCTTAACAACCCAAACCGAAAATTCCCAAGAGATATAGTTGTTACCTTAGCTGATGCAAGAGTGCACAAAAAAATCCTGGAGGCTGCAAAATCCAAAGGACAGTTTCTATGTCAAAGCACTAAAATCGTGGTTTTTCAAGATGTTTCTAAGAAAGCATTGCAACTGAGAAAGCTACAAGTGTCCCAATAAGGAAAGACTTAACTTTGTGTCAGATGAAGAGTCAGGCATTGGTCTTCTGCATGCTTTAAACTTAGAAAAGGACATAATCCAATTTCAAAAGTCACTAGAGATTATACATATTATTCCATCTCCCATTAAACCCATACTAGAATAGATTTCATCCTAACTTCCCCAGCCCTCTACGACCTAATCTCCTCTATAGAAATTGGCCCTAAATAATTAACTGACCATGTTTGGTTGCACTGTTCAATTAAAAACAAACAAGAACGGACCCCAGAGTTCAGATGGTCTTTTAACAAATTACTTTTATTGAATGATACTACAAAAGAATAAACGAACAGAGAAATTCAGGAATATTTCTCTCTTAATGATATGCCAGGGGTTGAGGCCCACACAATCTGGGATGCTATGAAGCCAGTCATTAGAGGAAGAATAATCATACTGTCAACACACCTAAAAAAGGGGGGAAAATAATAATGGATACATTGACAAAAATTAAATAGCTTGAACAAGACCATAAGTGAACCTGCAGTAAGAAAATATACAAAAGGCTATTGGTTGAAAGAAAGGTATTAGACTCGGTAGAGGTCTCTTGAATCCAAAAAAACTTTTATACACTAAACAACAATTCTGGCAGAAATTCCCCAAAACTTTGAAACTCCTAGCTTGGAGAGTAAAGGAGAAGAAATTAAGATTGAACATAATTCAAATGAGAGATAAATTGGGAGCTCTAAGATTCTCCTCCAAAATGATTGCAGACATTTTGTTTCTTTTCTATGAGTGTTTGTATTCATCCTCCAATCCAAATCCAGACCGTATACAAAGCTTCTTAACTTCCTCTAACTTAACTTCCTCTAACTTAACTTCCTCTAACTTAAAGGGGGAAAAATAATAATGGATACATTGACAAAAATTAAATAGCTTGAACAAGACCATAAGTGAACCTGCAGTAAGAAAATATACAAAAGGCTACTGGTTGAAAGAAAGGTATTAGACTCGGTAGAGGTCTCTTGAATCCAAAAAAACTTTTTTACACTAAACAACAATTCTGGCAGAAATTCCCCAAAACTTTGAAACTCCTAGCTTGGAGAGTAAAGGAGAAGAAATTAAGATCGAACATAATTCAAATGAGAGATAAATTGGGAGCTCTAAGATTCTCCTCCAAAATGATTGCAGACATTTTGTTTTTTTTCTATGAGTGTTCGTATTCATCCTCCAATCCAAATCCAGACCGTATACAAAGCTTCTTAGCTTCCTCTAACTTAACACAGAGATTGTCTGAGCAACACCAACTAATTTTGGACAAACCGATTTCTGAACAAGAAATAACACTGCTCCAGGTAATGACGGATTTACCTTGGAAATCTATAAAGCCTTTCATCCGGTTCTTGTTGAGCATCTAACATTAGTGTACAATAATATGCAGTACCATGGTTGGACCACCATGCCCTGAGGGCCTGTCAGAATGTTCCACCCCAACCCTGTTTAGGTGGCAAGCATATTTTAGCTCGCTCGCAGAGCCAAATAGACCCAGTGTTGCTCCAAATGGCCCTGTGGGACCCGATGCCCCCTGATGGCTCATTGGATGAGCTTGTGGATGACTGGCACAGTTGGCTTTCTGCAGCCATCGATGAGATCATTCCCCAGCGCCCTCGTTCTAGGCTTGCTCCCTGGTTTACCCAGGAGTTGTGGCTTATGAAGCGAGAGCTGAGACAGCTAGAGAGACGGTGGCACCGTGCTCGAGATAAAGCTACAAGAGCATCTTATAGGATGTTTATGAGATCCTAAGAGATGGCAGTCAAAGCCGCTAAGAGAGAGTTCTGTACGGCTACAATTGCATCTGCGATCTCACGCCCAGCCCAATTGTTTAGAATGATCTGGTCTATTAACAGCTCTGCCACAGGCCGACCAAACACTAGGAAATTGGATATTGGCTGTGAGGCATTTGCGAGCTATTTTGCGGATAAAGCCTTGGTGCTCCACCGTGAACTCCCCACCACAGTTGAAACAGTGAGTGAACCCGAGGCCCCTTGGACGCCTTCTTTTCCGGTTTTGGATTATTTCAGCCCACTCAGCCTGGAGGATGTCGACAGATTTCTCGCAGCTGTATGCCCAATCACATGCAGCCTTGATCCGTGCCCTTCCTGGCTTATTAAAGCTGGCCATGAAGGGTTTTGAGGTGCCCTAAGGGAGAATATCAACAAGTCCCTCTCTGAGGGGCAGTTCCCAGGGGCACTCAAGGAAGCGATGGTCCGCCCTCTCCTGAAAAAACCATCTCTGGATCCAGCCGAATTGGATCACTACCAACTACCATTATTATTAATATCTGTGGTAAAGGGCCGGCCCCAGTGTGGAAATCGAGCCACATCGTCATGGGAGACTGGACAAATGCTGAGCTGGGAACTTAGGTGTTACATCTTAAAACACGCCACCTTAATTTAATGAAGGAATGACTATTACTGCGAGCACTTTAATTATATGATTGTTTTAAAATGTTTTAAATGTTTTATGTGGACTAGGTACATTGTATCAATCAATGTAAGCTGCCTTGAGCCTGTTTGTGGGGAGAGCAGGATACAAATGCAATAAATAAATAAATAAATAATATAATGACAATTGGCAGAATGCCTCCATCGTGGTCTTCTGTTATGTTAGTCCCCATACCAAAAGAGAACAAAAATCCCTCCCAACCTTCATCATACAGGTCAATTGCCCTGCGAAATCAGGATTACAAAGTGTTTACCTCAGTACTAGCTAATAGGCTTAAAAATATTATCCCCAGTTACATCAATGGAGATCAAACTGGGTTTATTTTTAAAAGAAACATAGCTGATAACATTCGCAGGACACTGAATGTGATTAATTACTGCAGGTGGAAACAAAAAGAAGCCTTGATTCTCAGCTTAGACATGGAGAAAGCTTTTGACCCTGTGGAGCCATCGTATCTCTTAAAGTTTTCAGCATACGGGGTTTGGCAAAACATTTATGACAGCCCTGTATACACTTTATGATATGTCTAAAGTGCAGGTTAGAGCGAATGACATCTCCTCGAAAATGTTTAATATAAACAGAGGGACTCGCCAGGGTTGCCCGCTCTCACCACTGCTGTTTGCTATAGCGGTAGAACCCCTAGCAGAGGCAATACGACAAAACAAAAATATAACAGGAATATAACAGGTGAGTCAGTCCATAAAATTGCTCTTTATGCCAATGACCTCGTACTTTATCTTTCAAACCCAACAAGATCCTTGAAAATACTACACAATACTTTAAAGCAATTTAGCCAACTCTCCAGAGTCACTGTAAATCAAGGTAAATCTGACATTTACCCAATAAACTTAACCCCTGAAAATATACACTAGATCAGAACAATCTATTAATTTAATTGGATTACGTCAGTATGGCGATACTTGGAAGTTTATATACCCCTGGATCACAAGAAGCTCCAAACACATAGTTTTGGCAAGATCCATGAGGAAATAAGTGCTCAACTGAAATCTTGGGATAAACTAAAATTATCATGATCTGATAGATTATATCTAGTAAAAAGCTTTATCCTGCCAAAATTTAAATTTCTATTTAAAACATTGCCAATAGGGCTTACAGCGACAACTTTGAGAACTTGGCAAAAAAAGTAGCTTTTTGTGGGCCTATAAAAAACCTAGGGTAAACATCAAATTTCTATGTAGATCCCCAAAGTTGGGGGGTCTAGGCTTCCCCCAATCTCAAATGTTTCACAAGGACTTGGATGGGAAATGGATTCAAATAGAACAAGCTTTTACATATACCTTTACAATACAGGAAACGATCTGGGCAAAAAAAACAAAACATAATAGGCCCCTGCAAATAAAAAGCAACAACTTCTTAGACCTGTCCTTAAAAATCTGGGACCGCACAAAAAAAAGAACAACTTACACAGCAAACTTCCCCTGTATCAATATTGACCAACAAAGACTGATCTGTATTGGGAAAGGAACAGCAGTCTCTGCAGGAATGGCTTAGGGCTGGGATAGCACGTCCTATAGCCTGGACACATAAAGGAATGGTTTTAGAGAAGGCTTTAATAGAAAGGAAACCACAAATACAAATTCACTGGTATCATTATCTTCAACCTAGGGATTCAATAGAAAAACTTAAATGAGCAGGCACATCTTTCACCCACCTACTGGAGTTTGAAACAATTATCAAAAGCGATGATGGTTTGGTCTCCTCCATACAGCAAATCTTGCTTAAAAATCTTAATGCTGGACACTTCAATTTTCAAAAGAAATGGCAAGAGGATTTTGATAGAGAACTCCCTGATTCATTTTGACAACAGGTTTGACAAGCTCCTTCAAATAAATCAAAGGTCTTCAACATAAACTTTCAGTTTCTTAAGATGAAGAATTGGTGGTTCTACACCCCCCAAAGATTGCATAACATAAATAAAATGATCAACCCACTATTCTGGAAGGGCAGTGGACACCCTGGGACATTCTGGCACTGTTGGTGGGATTGCCCGATTATTCAAAATTTCTGAAAGGTGATAATCAAGACAATAAATCAAATTACCAACCTGGCGGTTCCTCTTGTTCCTGAATTGATCTTACTGGAAATATGGCCAGATCCTTTCCCACCAAAACAAACGAGAGAAATAATTTCCATACTCATTGCAGCAGCCAGGCTAACCATTGCTGCTAAGTGGAAATCAAACTCAAGCCCACCCCTGGATCTGTGGTATGATAAACTCTGGATGCAGTTCATCATGGGGAAAACAGCAAACAGAGTAACTACTAACTCAAGTGAGGAGTATCAGACGCCCTTTGTGAGCAAATGGTTCCCAATAATTCAGTTTCCTTCAGAAAAAGTAGTTCCCTCTTTTGTTAAAGACAAACACTGGCTATGTTTCTGAAAATATTGTTGATGTACTAGTTAACATACAAAGGTTGCTAACCAATAAGCTGTTGACTTGCATGTGTTTTTATTTAAGGCTAGTAGATTGTATTAACAAAGCAATTATAATTTTATTTTGTTCAATATAATGCTGTTATGGTTTCTCACTGTTATATGTTATACTTGGAAAATAAAATAAAATTTGTTTGAAAAAAAAAGCCTCTGAGTTCGTTGATGTCAGCCCTACGAAAATCTAACCTACGAGTCTGGCTACGAACTTCCTTGACCCCCCACAGCAACTGGAATTCAAGGAGGACATGGTCATTTCCCCCTAAGATCCCCACCACCTTCACCTCATCTACCAATTCTTCCCTGTTGGTTAATATTAAGTTTAGTATGACCGAGCCCCTTGTAGCTTCCTCCACCATTTGAAAAAGGAAGTTGTTGGCCAGACAGGTCAGGAAGTTGTGTTATTCTTGTCGCTTTGTTGAGCCTGTCTCCCAACACATATTGGGGAAGTTGAAGTCTCCCATAATTATGGATACTCTACCAATCTGTTCAAGGAGGGCAGCATCCATTTCCTGTCTCTGGTCAGGCGGTCTGCAGCAGACTCCAACAACAATACCCTTTGTCCTACCTCCCCTTATTTCCACCCATATACTTTCAACAGGGTTGTCAACCCCATTCTCCAGAACTTCCTAACAATCTAGTCCTCTCTTCACATACAGCACCACTCCGCCTCCTCTTCTACCCTTCCAGTTTTTCTTGAACAACTCATACCTATCCACTACCACATATCAGTCATGAGAATCATCCCACCAAGTCTCAGTGATTCCTATTATATCACAGTCCTCTGTTTGCAAAAGAATCTCCAGCTCTTCCTTCTTATTACCCATACCTCAGGCATTAGTATATAGGCACTTCTAGTCTTGTACCTTTGTTGGACCTGTCCTACCAAGGTGGGCCCCCACTGTTTTGTCTTCTTCATTGAAGTCCCCATGTTGATCATCTCCTTCCCCTTGTGGCTTCAGTTTAAAGTTCTCCTGATTAAACTCTCCAGGTTCATTTTGAATGTTTTCTTCCCCGACCTTGAGAGGTGAAGTCCATCATGTGCTAGAAGGCCCTCTCTAAGAAAACGTATCCCATGGTCCCAGAACCCAAAGTGCTCCTGCCGGCACCACCATCTCAGCCAATGATTCACCTCGAGTATGGTCTGTTCTCTTCATACTCCTCTTCCTTTGACTGGAAGGATAGAAGAGAATACCACCTGTGCCCCCAATGCCTTCAACTGCCTTCCAAGAGCTTCATAGTCCTGTTTAATTTTCATCCCCACATGAACCAGCACAAATGGTACTGATCAGTAGGTTGTATCAGTTTTACCAGTCAGTCTGTAATATCCTGAATTCTGGTCCCAGGTAAGCAACAAATCTCTCAGAGTAGGGGATCCAGCCTGGACACATTACGTCCCATACACCTGAGCAGAGAGTTCCCGACAACCATCATTTTCTGTTTCCTTCCACTTCCATGCAGCACCATACCCTCTTCACTCCCTTTTCCAAGTCCTTGTGGCTCACCTTCCACTCTTGTCTCTGTCACCCTCTGAAGCACCTCAAAATGATTCTTGAGCTCCAGTGGACCAGAGCATTGTCTCAGTTGATGAAGGGGACAACATGTTTTCTGGGGTGGGTGGAAAGCAGAGTCACTTTATTGTTATTAATATAATGTTTTTATTTTAGTTGTTCCCTTTGGGGGGATACGGATGCCATTTAGTTAAAAGTAGGTTCTCTAGAAATCCTTTTTTTCTCATATGGGGAGAAGGATGTGGGCATCTTCTTCATAGGACTGTAAAGCCTCTTCATCCAATTCATGTGAAACATGTGTTTGGGGGGGCTTTAGTAGAGTATAGGACCTCATTTGCTGAATTTTAGTGCCACTTGAAAGGCACTCTGGAAAACCTGCCATTTCTCCCCATAGGAAACAGCGAGCAGCCATCTGATCAAAAATTAATAAAAATGGACATTTTCCCCAATATGATTTTTTGACATGATAAACACATTCCCAGTCTTTAATAAAAATTATAATTATGCCATTCCTGATGTTCCAAAATGGAACTAAAATGACAGATTTAAAGTGCATGCCCCTAGTGACATGATGAAGTAGATGCTGAAGAAAAACCATCAAGTGAGAAAGCAAGAGCAGAGGTAAACTATAAACCCAGAGTGGAAGCAGATAAAATAGAAGATGGAACAACAGAACATGGTATACAAATTAATTAAGAATCATTGCCCCATCACTCCTTGGCAAATAGAAGGAGAAGTCGTGGAAGCAGTGACAGAATTCACATTCTTGGGATCCAAGATCACTGCAGATGGTGACTGCACCCATGAAATTAAAAGACGCCTGCTTCTTGGGCGGAAAGCTATGGCAAACCTAGACAGCATAAGAACATAAGAACATAAGAGACGCCAATGTTGGATCAGGCCAAAGGCCCATCCAGTCCAACACTCTGTGTCACACAGTGGCCAGAAATACCAGTGCCATCAGGAGGTCCAGCAGTGGGGCCAGGACATTAGAAGCCCTCCCACTGTTGACCCCCCCAAGCACCAAGAAGACAGAGCATCACTTGCCCCAGAGCCCCTAGCTATACCTTGTGGCTAATAGCCACTGATGGACCTCTGCTCCATATGCTTATCTAATTCCCTTTTGAAGCCATCCATGCTTGTAGCACCCACCACTTCCTGTGGCAGTGAATTCCAAGTGTTAATCACTCTTTGGGTGAAGAAGTACTTCCTTTTATCCGTTCTAACCCGACCGCTCTGCAGTTTCATGGAGTGCCCACGAGTTCTTGTATTGTGAGAAAGGGAGAAAAGTACCTCTTTCTTTACCTGCTCTTTCCCATGCATAATCTTATAAACCTCGATCATGTCACCCCTCAGTCGTCTTTTCTCCAAGCTAAAGAGCCCTAAGCGCTTTAACCTTTCCTCATAGGGAAAGTGTTCCAACCCTTTTATCATTCGAGTTGCCCTTTTCTGCACTTTTTCCAAAGCTATAATATCCTTTTTAAGGTGTGGTGACCAGAACTGCACACAGTATTCCAAATGAGGTCTCACCATTGATTTATATAGGGGCATTATTATATTGGCTGATCTGTTTTCAATACCCTTCCTAATAATCCCCAGCATAGCATTGGCCTTCTTTATTGCAGTCACACACTGTCTCGACATTTTCAGTGAGTTATCCACTACAACTCCAAGATCTCTCTCTTGCTCAGTCTCTGCCAGTTCAGACCCCATCAATGTGTATTTATATTTAGGATTTTTGGCTCCAATGTGCATCACCTTGCACTTGGCCACATTGAACCCCATTTGCCATGTTGACGCCCACTCGCCCATCCTTGACAGATCCCCTTGGAGTGCCTCACAATCCTCACTGGTTTTCACCACCCTGAACAACTTTGTATCATCCGCAAATTTAGCCACTTCACTGCTTACTCCCATCTCCAAATCATTAATGAACAAGTTAAAAAGCAGTGGACCAAGTACTGATCCCTGCGGTACCCCACTGCTTACCACCCTCCACTGAGAAAATTGCCCACCTACACTCACTCTCTGTTTTCTATGAACTAGCCAGTTTTTGATCCATAAAAGGACTTGTCCTTCTATCCCATGATTTTTGAGCTTACTTAGGAGCCTTTGATGAGGAACTTTATCAAAAGCTTTCTGGAAGTCAAGGTAAATAATATCTATTGGATCCCCCTTGTCCACATGTTTGTTCACCCCCTCAAAGAACACTAACAGGTTAGTGAGACAAGATCTTCCCTTACAGAAACCGTGCTGAGTCTGCCTCAATAGGTTTTGTTCATCTATGTGCCTACTAATTCTTTCCTTAATAATGGTTTCCACCAATTTACCCGGTATCGACGTCAGACTGACTGGCCTGTAATTTCCCGGATCTCCTCTGGAACCCTTTTTAAAGATGGGAGTGACATTAGCTACCTTCCAATCCTCAGGAATGGAGGCAGATTTTAAGGAAAGATTACATATCTTTGTCAGGAGATCTACAAGTTCACATTTGAGTTCTTTCAGAACTCTCGGATGTATGCCATCTGGGCCTGGTGATTTTTCAGTTTTTAAGTTGTCTATCAGTTTTAGGACCTCCTCTCTCATCACCTCAATCTGACTCAGGTCTTCCAACACCCCTCCTGAAATCAGTGGTTCTGGAGTGGGCAAGCACTTCTCATCTTCCACAGTGAAGACGGAGGCAAAAAATGCATTTAGCTTCTCAGCCATTTCCCTATCATCCTTCAATACTCCTTTTACCCCTTGGTCGTCCAAGGGCCCCACTGCCTCCCTGGCTGGTTTCCTGTTTCTAATGTATTTGAAGAAAGTTTTATTGTTGGTTTTTACGTTTTTTGCTATATGCTCCTCATATTCCCTTTTTGCCTGCCTGACCTCAGACTTGCATTTTATTTGCCATAGCCTGTGTTCCGTTTTATCAGCCTCACTGTGACTAGCTTTCCACTGCTTAAAGGAATTCTTTTTACTTTTTACAGCCTCCATTACTCTGTTTGTTAACCATGCAGGCTTTTTCCTATACCTGTTTGTGCCTTTCCTAACCTGCGGAATATATATTTTTTGAGCTTCTAGGATCGTAGTTTTAAATAGATCCCAAGCTTCCCCAATTGTTTTGACCCTTTCTACTTTTCCTTTCAGTTTCCTCCCCACGTGTCCCCTCATATCAGAGAAATTACCCCTTTTAAAGTTAAAAATGGTTGTGTGAGTCTTTTTGGCCAATTCTCTATTTGTACAAATGATGAACTCAACAACATTATGATCACTGTTTCCAAGCGGTGCAATCACTTTTACATCTCTCACCAGGTCTTGAGTGTTACTTAGGACCAAATCAAGGATCGCCTCTCCCCTGGTAGGTTCCGTGACCATCTGCTCCATAGCACAGTCATTTAGAGTGTCTAGAAACTCAATCTCTTTTTCCCGACTAGAACACATATTGACCCAATCAATGTGTGGGTAGTTAAAATCACCTATTATTACACAGTGTTTTTGTCTAGTTGCTATCTTTAAGGCATTCATCATTTTATAATCCTCCTCTATCTTTTGATCTGGTGGGCGATAACAAACTCCCAGTGTTAAGTTTCCTTTTGGCCCCCCTATTTCAACCCATAGAACTTCCAGAAGCGAATCCAATTCACTTAGCCTCTCAATCTTTCTAGACTTTATACCCTCTCTGACATACAGAGCTACCCCACCTCCAACCCTTCCCCCCCTATCCTTCCGATATAATATATAACCGGGAATCACTGTGTCCCACTGATTTTCCTCATCCCACCAAGTTTCAGAAATACCCACAATGTCTATTTTTCCCTCCGACACCAAGCACTCCAACTCCCCGATTTTACCTCGGACACTTCTAGCATTTGTATAGAAACAGCTGTAATTTCCCTTACAAGTTAAGCCTGCATCCTTCCTCTTGCTATCTCGAGTCGTTGTCCGGCAGTCCATGTCACCAGCCATGGCCTCTGTGGACAATTTCAATCCACCTCCCTGTAGAAAAGCAACCGGTACCCCCTCACCTCTCTCAGATGAGCCAACCCGAACCAGAGACTTTTCATCTCCTGTCGGCTTTCCCCCAATATTCAGTTTAAAAGCTGCTCTGCCACCTTTTTGATTTTAAGTGCCAGCAGCCTGGTTCCTTCTCGGGACAAGTGGAGACCGTCTCGCCTGTACAGCTCCCTCTTGTTCCAAAAAGTATCCCAGTGCCTAACAAACCTGAACCCTTCCCCCCTACACCATCGTCTCATCCACGCATTGAGACTCCTGATCTCTGCCTGTCTCTCCGGCCCTGCGCGTGGAACAGGTAACACTTCTGAGAAGGCTACCTTGGAGGTCCTGGACCTAAGTTTCCTGCCCAGCAGCCTAAATTTCTCCTCCAGGACCTCACGACTGCATTTCCCCACATCGTTGGTGCCGACATGCACCACGACCACTGGCTCCTCCCCAGCACTATCTACCAGCCTATCTAAAACACGCGTAATGTCCGCTACCTTCGCACCAGGCAGGCAAGTCACCATACGGTCAGTACGCGGGTTCGCCACCCAGCTGTCTACCTGCCTAAGGATCGAATCACCCACTACCAAGAGCCCCCCTCCCACCCTGCTCAGGGATGGTTCCTTGGTGCAAAAGGAGAGCCGCTCACCAGCTGGGGAAGAGGTCCCTTCTGAGGGCACATTCCCCTTATCCTCAGCATGGTGCCCTGTTTCCCCTAGACCCTCATGCTCCCTGACAGCAGCGGGGCTGCCAGATCCAGAGTGGGACGAAGCTAACAAGTCCCCGAGAGTCTTTTCTGTGTGCCTAGCTGACTGTCTCTGCTTCTCCAGGTCAGCCACCTTGGCCTCAAGGGAGCACACACGTTCCCTGAGAACCAGGAGCTCCTTGCACCGAGGACACACCCAAGACTTCTGCCCAGTGGGCAGATAGTCATACATGTGACACTCCGTGCAAAACACTGGATAGCCCCCAACCCCCTGCTGGCATTCTGGCTTCATAATTCTTTTAAAATAAATAAATATAATCCCCCTTTTAAACCCTTGGTATTTATGTGGGTTTTGTTATCAAGTCAAATTATTTTACGGGAAAGACAAAGAGCCTAGGGCCTTGTCTTTCTGGCTCTTTTTGGGCTTCTTACAGCGCCCCTAGTCTAAGAGTCCCTAGGCTAAGAGCCACAGGCAAAGAGCCCTTTAGCTCACCCTTCGGCTCGTGCCAGAGGCTCGTGCCTCTGCCAAGGTGTTTCCTTAAATAGAGGCCTCCCCCAGCAGAGGTCAGGCAGCAGCTATTCAAATTCAAATTCACCCAGGCACTCAATCACAGGCAAAACAATGCCCCTTCCACTTCCTCTCAATTACAGGCAATCCCAGTCAAACAATGCCCGTTCCTCTCCCACACTCAATCAGCCAGGACTCTGCAAGAACTCTAAGTGCTTCCACACACTGCTAAACACAGTTTTCCCACAAAATATCCTTAGCTGAATTCTCTCAGCTGAAAGCAAGTAAAAGAAACCCACTCACCTCTCTCACAGCTCTCTCTCATAATAAAAGCTCTCACAGCTCTCTCTCATAATAAAAAGTAGAGACATTACACTGCCAAGAAAAGTCTGCATTGTCAAAGTGATGGTATTCCCAGTAGTAATGTATGGCTGTGCGAGTTGGACCATAAGGAAGGCCAAGCTCCGAAGAATAGATGCTTTCAAAATATGGTGCTGGACAAGCCTCTTGAGAGTCCCCTGGACTGCAAGGAGATCAAATCAATCCTAAGGGAAATCAACCATGACTGTTCCCTGGAAGGCCAGATACTGAAGCTGAAGCTCAAATACTTTGGCCTCCAAATGAGAAGGGAGCACTCACTGGAGAAGACCCTGATGCTGGGAAAGATTGAAGGTAACAGAAGAAGGGGATGGCAAAGGATGAGATGGTAAGACAGTGTTACCAATACAATGAACATAGAACTGAGCAACCTCCAGAGCATGGTGGAAGACAGGTAGGCCTGGCGTGATGTGGTCCATGGAGTCGCAAGGAGTCGGACTCGACTGTGCGAATGAACAACAACAACAAAGGAACTACACAGTCGCAAACATGGAAAAAGCATTTTTGATTAGCATCATTTTATTCAATAAAAATCAAACAACAAAAATTCAGTATAGCATTAATTCAAATCCTAATGTCATTAATTTCTTTAATGTTACACTTTCTGTTTCTTCCTAATTCTGTGAGCAATAAAGTGATTGCTTGTAATTCTTAAAGAGTGATTGAAAATGGACATTAAATATTTTTTTTGCTTTCCACCAGTATAATTGTCACACCGTCAATCCTGCTCAGGGTAAGTATTCACTGTCTGTTCATTTATAATACACTGGGAAAGTAGAACTAAAAAATGCTACCTTTTCTTGATTCTTTTCAATACAAGTAATTTTAGATGGGGAGCTAATATAAAATGTCCTATTACAGCCCAGTATATTCAATTCCACTTAATTGGTACACCCTAGTGGAAAAAGAATGTGCCAGTTAAATGATCATCCCAATTATCAGAGACTCACGGGAATACATTGTGCTAGCAAGGTTTATAATCACTTTCATTTTATGGATCGCCTTAAACTAGACAATGGTATCAAGCTTCACATCTTAATTATCCAACCCGAGTGATATTTCTACATTGATTTAATAGATATAAAGGCAGATTGCCTTTTCTATGACAAAATAGGAAACAATTCCCTAGACAATCTACCTTTCCTCATATTTAAGACAAATGCAAAGGTTTTACATTATGAGGTGTCATTTAGAGTTGCATGCATGGCAAGGAAAGCAATAGATGGAGTATTGCTCTGATCTACTTAGGCAAATCCTTTGTTCCTAAAGACTTCTATCTTCTGTATTACTAATAACTTTATAGTGATAAAAAGTACACACAACCCACAACCGTGTGTGGGTGGGTGTGGTTTTTCAAAACATATTCCAAGTTTCATATTGTGGTGTCTAATATACAGAAGAGTACAGTGGGTGGTGGGCAACCAGTAACCTAGGCAACCAAAGGAGTTAAATGGTAATAGCAGAAGAAAGGAAGAATTCATGTATATGTGGCTGAAGTAACCAGATGGAAGAGGTAGAAGACAAGAAGAACTCTGCTGAGGAAGATTGTGATGGAAAATGTCAGATCTGTTTGGATGGCTGCTGAGAAAGACCAGACCTAATACATAGAGATGAATGGGGGGGGGGGTAAGCCTGCCATCTTCTATGAAATATTCAGCTGTTGAAACAGCATGGGACCTTCAGCCCTAGTCAACTAAGAAGAAACTCAGAATTGTGAAATGTACTTTGAGGACCCTGATTGCAGGGAAGAACCTCCAGAGATGCAGGAAGGAATGTATTGAGGAAATATTTAAATCGTTATTTTTGATCCATTTGTCTACTTCTCCATCTTCTATCTAGTATTGCCCCCTAGGCTTGTGACCACCCTTTTTGCCTATACAACGTTTTACACATCAAAATTTACTTCCTTTCCCTCCTAATTTGGTTACATTACCTTGGTACCAGCACTTGGGATTGTCAGAAATAGGGATTCGCACAATATCTTAGGCCTCTACAGAGAAGATGTTTTTTCTTTTAAAAAAAAGAACTTGAGATTTCAGTTGTTCTGTTGGATTGCTTTCTGAAGAGCTTAAAGCAGTGCTTTCTGAAGAACTTAAAGCAGAGCTTATATAAGTGTTCATTATATAAACCATGTGTTCTTATGCATTGATCAATAGCTGGATATACTGTGCTTGTGATCACAGTTCCAGTCCCACTGCTGAGTCTGTGTATATGTACGTCTTTAAGGAAAGCAAAAATCCCACTGCTCCACTGTTCAAGGAGAACAGTGGTAGTTGAATCCAGTCATCTTCCTCCTTGACCCACCTAATGGCTGATACAGGAAGAGGAACTGCAAGTACATAGAGCTCCATTGCTATCAATTTCCTATGATAAAGCTTTATCATACACTAAAAGGAAGACCTGTTGTGGGAAGAAATACAATGAGCTCTAAAAAGAGGCTCCAGGTGAGTGTCCCGGGTGTGG
The DNA here is from genome assembly GCF_001447785.1 of Gekko japonicus. Taxonomy (NCBI): domain Eukaryota; kingdom Metazoa; phylum Chordata; class Lepidosauria; order Squamata; family Gekkonidae; genus Gekko; species Gekko japonicus. The sequence continues at coordinate 495,499 of NW_015166434.1, read as the reverse complement.
CTGGTGTTAGCCAAATTGCCTTGATTTCTTCACAATATCAGGGAAGTTATGATTATTAATACTCAATAGGCAAATTAGGGGGGCAAACATCATTGCATACTGAGGTCCCACTTTTCCAGTAGTTACCAGTAATAGACACGGAGACCATATTCAGTATAAAATGATGTATTTTACTGTAAGATAATTATCATTCAAACAATACAAGACACACACACTCTTATACAGATACTAAGAAATAAAGATAGATAATAAGCACATTCGCATTAGCAGGTTATTCGTTGTTTTTGCAATAGTTACCTGCCCTTGCTGAGTGAACCGTTTCAATGGAAGAAGGGATGGGCGAATTAGATATAAGGAACGTGTTCTGAACTGGCAGAAACACGTGGGACTCTGGCTGCAGACCTAGAGTCAAAGATGGACGGAGGGTGTTGGGATAGCAAGCTGGATAGAAGAGGGATAAAGCTTAGATAGGGGTCATAGTAGAGTCAGGTAACACCTTTTATAAGGTGGCATGGGGGGGAGGCAGGCTGGACTGGCTGCACCCCCATGTCACACCTCCTGTTAGTCCACCCCTAAAACATACTATTGGGTTAAAAGGAAAAGGGGAGGGGAGCTAGGGAGTGGTCAATATTGAGAACTAGTAGCTTAGACCGGGGACTGGCACCTGGATGAAGAGGAAATGAGTCATCGGGCTAGGGCTATTGTCTCTGGATGGTCCTAGCTGGGTCATTGATGGGCAAGCGATTAGTTGCCAAGCAACTGTGTGCAGATCCTCTTGGTTACATGCAGTATTGGCAGGTAGACTGAGGAGGGGGGGAAGGGGTTGCCTGCGTGTATCAGAGGGAGCTCCTTATGGCATTTGGAGCTCTTTGTCCTTGTGCCTTGGCATGGTATGGTGTTATGCAGGCTAGGGAACTGGTCCATCTCAAAACAGGTAGGAGGGCAGGTATCTTTGAAGAACCACTGGAACAGCAACACAAAAGGAAGGTTTTCTTCTCTCAGGTGTGCAGTCTCAACTGGCATCATATTGGGTCACCATGCAGTACAGTCCCTTAAGCGTACCTTTGCACAGTCCATTTCATAGAACTTATGAGTTATAGTTCATAAGAGCACATTAGGTGCTGAAAGTCCTTAATAAAATTCAAGAATTATACAATCATATATAATATTTCTTAAATATAGGCATAATATACCATTGCTCAATAAAATACTATATATACAAAAATGTCTCTCATGTATCCATAGATTGCAATCTTTTCAACAGGATAATACACAAAATCTGAAAAGAAGGCAGAAGAAGGATAAAGGTAAAATGTTTACATTCCAAGGAAAAATTTAACAGAATGGGAACAGAACCAACAGACTGGAAACCTAAAAAGGCTTTCTTACCCTAATCCATAACAAATGGTATCTTTTGCAGCAATTCTTACAAAGATGGGCAAATGCCTTAACAGGTGTGACTCTTATGCGCCTATATATCTCAATTACTACAGACTTATTCAAAAGTACATAGCTGCCAAACTTACAGCAAAAAACGTACAGCAAAACCCTACAGCAGACCAGCACATTTGAAGCATTTAAAGGTACATAAACAATAATGAATCGTGTTGCCATAAAGGAAGCTTATAAGCATGTAACATCTATTGCAGCGCTTACAAAAAACAGCTTATAGGAAACAAGCAAGATCTAAAGAAATATTCAGACCTACAGGTTGACAGGTGTTTAATCGATGGATCCAGAATGCCTCTTTACGAAGTAGCACCTTGCACATTTTGCTGTATTTGTTAGGGCGGACCACTTCCAATACTACAAACCTAAAATCATCAGGGCTGTGTCCCTTTTCCCAAAAGGGAGCATCTTGATATCTATGTTTAATGCGGGATTTATGCTCTAACACACGTGTCTTAAGCGCATGTGTGGATTCGCCAATATACTTAAGACCGCAACCACATTGCAATAAGTAGATTACCCTCTTGGAAGCACATGTAGAAAAAAATTAATTTCCTTTCTGAAACCTATCTCAGGAAAACTCAGGACTTTAGTCTCCCACACTTGTGGGCATACTGCACATCGGTGACATTTAAAATGTCCCTTTGGGGTGGACATTACACCCCCTGCTATGGGTAGATCAGCTCTAACCAATACATCCCTAATGTTAGTAGTTCTACGAAACCATATGAAAGGTGTATCTTCATAGCTGGGCCCATCTCCTAAGATGTGCCAATGTCTCAAAACAATATTCCTGATAGAATATGGCTTAGGTGTAAAATTGATCGCCCAACAGATCCTACTCCCAGAGTGCTGCGCTGATCTATCTTCCTTGTGGGCTGTCAGTATTCGCTTCTCCACCGCCCTGGAAAAGTAATGGGTCATGCTGACGCCCTCAGCCGCCTGCCGCTTCCCTCCTGCAACCTGGACCCTCCTCCAGCACATCCTGCTCCTCGAGGACTTCCCCGACCGTCCTCTTCAAGTGTCTGACGTGTCCTGTCACACCACTAGGTCCTCTTTCGCATTTTGGAATTGGGTGGGGAGGGCTGGCCCATCAGCTGCGTGGGCCCGGAATTCACAGCATTCTCCTCCTGCCAAGATGAACTTTCAGCACACAAGGGTTGCTACTGTGGGGGAGCCGGGTGGTGGTGCCAGCATCATTGCACCAGCAAGTACTAACAGCACTGCACAAAATACACCTGGGGATTGTGCAGATGAAGGTGCTGGCCCGCAGCTACATATGGTGGCCTGGAATGGACAGTGAAATTGAGAACAGTGTAAAGTGCTGCCAGGCATGCCAAGAAACCCAACTGGAGCCTCCCAGGGCACTGGTGATACAGTGGGAATCCACTCACAAACCATGGTCACGGTTACATCTGGACTTTGCGGGGCCCTTCCAAGGTCAGATTTTCTTTATTCTGGTGGATTCCTACAATAAATGGCTGGAAGTGGTGCCAGTCTCCTCCACCTCTTCCAAGGAAGCAATTCGGGCCCTTCGATGGATCTTCTACACCCACGGCCTACCTGACACCATCATGATGGACAACAGAACGGACTTCACCTCGGGTGAGTTCCAAGAGTTCATGGGCCACTACTTAATCAGGCACATCCGATCTGCTCCCTTCCACTCAGCCAGCAACGGCCAAGCCAAAAGTATGGTGATGACCACAAAGGAGTCTCTCTGGCAGATCATCCATAGAGGTTGGGATCACCGGCTCACAGCTTTCCTTTTCGACCATCGTGTGACCCCGAGTACCTCCACTGGCCGCAGCCCCGCGGAACTCCTCATGGGCAGGTGCCTAACCACCCGTCTAGACTGGCTGCACCCAGACTGCACACCGGAACACCGCCTGGCCCCTGAGAGTCAAGCAGCACACTGTGGATTCTTCCCAGGTGACCCCGTCTATGCCTGGAACTTCTCCAGTGGCCCAGCCTGGATCCCTGCCAGGGTGACTTGAGTTACAGGGCCCCTGTTGTACAAGGTTTCTACTGAGGCTGGCCAGGTTTTGTGGAGGCACATCAACCAACTCCACAGCCGTCTACCCCAAGCTGAACCACATCTCCTGCCAGCAGTCTCTGAAGATAGTGAGAGGTAGCTGCCCCAGCCACAGGAACCCAAGCCCACAAGGGACCTCCCATCAGACAACAAATGGTCAGCCGGACCAGCAGGAGAAACTCCAGATCAGGTGACTATGGATGGCCTCAAGGACTTACCAAGCCCACTACCACCTGTTGCCACCCCATCAGCAACATCAAACCCGACCCCTGTAATCGTGATCCCCCTGCCAGAACCACGATGCTCAACCAGGGAACAACACAGACCAGCTTACTCAAGAGACTATGTCTGTTAGGTGCTTTGGAACTTAGGGGGGAGGGTTGTTACGTATTGGGATTGAATCATCCCTGATTGAATCACCCTAGAGACTAGCTGATTGAATCACCCTGATTGAATCACCCTAGAGACTGGCTGAGCTTGGAGCACAAGAACAATAGCCGGCCAGGACTCTGGAATAAACCAATCAAGTAGTAATGTTTTGTAAATAGCCTGTCATGGGGAGTGGGGGTGTGGGGTGTGGGGTGTTTTGCATGCATATAAACAGGGCTCCAGCCCTGCTAGAGTTGTTTTAGAGTTAAGCTGAAATCACTAATAAACTATGAGCTGATCACTATACACGTCTCAAACACAATATATTTCAACATGCAACTGACTAAATATTTTGTGTAGTTTGACACTAAAGATCTACCATCATGCAGACTTTTTCATTTGATAATATTGCACAGCAATCTTGTGTTCTCATGCTAGAGGGAAGAAGTTACTGGTCCCAGCTGTTTTCTTTCTTTTTCTTCCTCTGGCATCAACTTCTTTTACCATTTGGGAGGGGGAAGAGTAGAGAAAAACAGCTGATGCTTTGGAGAACAAAGCAGGAAAACAGCTGGGTCAGTGATGTACTTTCCACAGAGAGGAGTTGTATTGGTGAGTAACTGGCTCTTCTTGCATGGGACTAAAAAGAACAGGAAAAAGTTTGCACCAGCTGCAAGCACCTGTAGTGGTTATCAGAACTGGCAGCCACTACAAGTACATGGGATATCCGGAGCCTCTTTAAAGGCAAACTTGTGAAACAATCTAAGGCACCATAAAAAACTCTGTCCGCTGGATGGATCATGGTGACATCAGGTTGGGGAAGTCTGTTACAAACCAGTGGTTCTCATCAACTGGCGGTATGCAGAAGTAGTCTAGGTGGGATTTGGAGCTTTCATAACAATTACTAAGAATTTGCTTTCCTTCAGGCCCCATATCTACTTCCAAGTATGATGTATCTGCCACAGATTATCCATCTATGACCTTCTGGTGTGACAGCAGTAACCCTGGACACTTCGTGTTTCTCCTAATTCCGTGTCCACTCTGCTCACCAGCAAGTGTTTTTGATGTGCTAGTTCCTGCTG